>NC_064858.1:33782132-34037132 GCF_024139225.1 Suncus etruscus
CCCTCTGACTTATTTCACTCAGCATAATAGATTTCATATACATCTATGTATAAGAAAATGTTGTTACTTTATTTCCCCTGACGACTGCATAATATTCCATTTGTATATGTACCACACTTTCTTTAACCATTCGTCTGTTGAAGGGCATCTTGGTTGTTTCCAGAGTCTGGCTATTGTAAATAGCACTGAAATAAATATAGGTGTGAGGAAGGTATTTTTGTATTTATTTTTGTGTCCCTAGAATATATCCCTAGGAGTGGTATAGCTGGATCGTATGGGAACTCAATTTCCAGTTTTTGGAGGAATCTCCATATCGCTTTCCATAAAGGTTGGACTAGACAACATTCCTGCCAGCAGTGAATAAGAGTTCCTTTCTCTCCATATCCTCACCAGTACTGCTTGTTCTCATTCTTTGTGATGTGCGCCAATATCTGTGGCATGAGATGGTACCTCATGGTTGTTTGATTTGCATTTCCCTGATGATTAGTGATGTGGAGCATTTTTTCATGTGTTTTTTGGCCATTTGTATTTCTTCTTTGACAAGTATCTGTTCATTCCTTCTTCCCAATTTTTGATGGAATTAGATTTTTTTTTCTTGTACAGTTCTGTCACTGCCTTGTATATTGGATATTAGCTCCTTATTTTATGGGTATTAGGTAAATAGTTTCTCCCACTTAGTGGGTGGCTCTTGTATCCTGGCACTATTTCCTTTGAGGTGCAGAATCTACTCATCTTAATATATTCCCATCTGTTTATGTCTGCTTCCACTTGTTTGGAGAGTGCTGTTTCCTTCTTAAAAATGCCTTTAGTCTCAATGTCATGGACTGTTTTATCTATGTGTTGTTCTATATACCTTATGGCTTCAGATCTGATATCAAGGTCTTTAATCCATTTGGATTTTAGCTTCATACATGGTGTTAGCTGGGGATCTCAGTTCACTTTTTTACAAGTGGCTAACCAGTTTTGCCAATACCATTCGTTGAAGAGGCTTTCCTTGCTCCATTTAGAATTTCTTGCTCCTTTATCAAAAATTAGGTGATTGTCTAGGGAACATTATCTGAGCACTCAACTATGCCACTGATTTGAGGGTCTGTCTTTATTTCAATACCATGATGTTTTGATTACTATTGCTTTGTAATACAGTTTAAAATTGGGAAAAGTAAATCCTCCCATATTCCTTTTCCCAAGGATTGCTTTAGTTATTCGAGGGTGTTTATTGTTCCAAATGAATTTCAGAAGTGTTTGATCCACTTCTTTGAAGAATGTCATGGGTATCTTTAGAGAGATCACATTAAATCTGTACAATCCTTTGAGGAGTGTTGACATTTTAATGATGTTAACCCTACCAATCTATGAGCAAGGTATGTGTTTCCATTTCTGTGTCCTCTCTTATTTCTTGGAGTAGAGTTTTATAATTTTCTTTGTATAGGTCCTTCACGTCTTTAGTCAAGTTGACTCCATGATATCTGAGTTTGTGTGACACTAATGTGAATGAGGTTGTTTTTTAATGTCCATTTTCCCCTATCATTATTGGTGTATAAAAAGGCCATTAATTTTTTTCTTTTGGTTTTTGGGTCACACCCGGAGCCCTCAAGTGTTACTCCTGGCTCTACATTCTAAAATCACTCCTGGCAGGCTTGGGGGAACCAAATGGGATGCTGGGATTCAAACCACCACCCTTCTGCATGCAAGGCAAATGCCCTACCTCCATGCCATCTCTTCAGTTCCAAGGCCATTGACTTTTTTGTTAATTTTGTAGCTGGGTGTGACCCCCCCAAAAAAGAGTAGCAGAACAACTTAACTCTTTTAGTTCCTTAAAAAGTGGTACATTTGTGGCTGAAGAGATAGCACAGAGGTAGGCATTTGACTTGCATGCAGCCAACCTGTGAAAAACCCAGGTTCGATTCCAGGCATCTCATATGGTCCCCTGTGTCTGCCAGGAGTGATTTCTGAGTGCAGAGTTAGGAATAACCTTGAGTGCTGTGTTTTGTCTCCTAACATCTCAGTGTGCCTCTTCTAGTACACAGACATTCTCTTAAATAACTACTCTACAGTTACCTAATTAAAAAATTTAACATAGGGCAAGATAGCACAGCAGTAGGGGGTTTGCCTTGCACACTGTTGACCCAGGACGAACGTGGGTTTGATATCTGGCATCCCATATGGTCCCCCCCATTCCCAGCCAGGAGCAATTTCTGAGCTCATAGTCAGGAGTAAGCCCTGAGCGTCACCAGGTGTGTTCCAAAACCCAAAAATACAAAAAAAAAAAAAAAAAAAAAAAAAAAACACCACCACCAACAACAAAAAAACTAAGAACAACAAAACCCCAAAACATAGATACTTCATTTACTGTATCATATTGTGATTTTGTCACCATAATGTCCATATGGTAGTTTTGCTTTGAGGAAGAGATATGTATTTAGTTATCATATCTCTTTGATCTCCAGTCTGTAAACATTCTTACCTCATTCTTTGGTATTTGTAACACATATATTTGATGAAGCCATTTGATTGTGTTGAATGTTTTGCAATGCAAGCTTATTTGCTAAACAAATTATTTGATCCATGTTATGCATTCTTGACAAAAATAACTAAAAGAAAGGGTTCCTCTCTTCTAATATAAGCTTTATTTTTATTTTTAACTTAGGTACATACAGCTTTTTCGCAAAGCTCAGACAGTGTGAAGAACAAAAGAACAAGTCAGGGCCTGTCATAAAGTAAGACCTATATTTTGGAGTGTATACACATATTCACAGTGAAGGAAAATAAAGTACGTTAGCATAGGGAGTTGCTGAAAAGTACTTCTTTCATGAGGGTAAAGGTGTTGGGGCCATATTTGGTACTGCTCAGGGACTACCTCCAGATTAGTCCTACAGGGTTGCCCCTTGAAGTGCCTGGCAGATTATGCCAAGGATGAATCCACAGCTCTTGAATGCAAAGTATGTGCCACAGCCACTGAACCAACATATTTTTGAATTCTCCCAGAGGGAGTCTATTCCTCCCAGAGGAAGTCTTTTCTTTGTTTTCTTAACCACTTTCTAAACCATGCTGTTAACTATGGCAAGAGTGTTTGAGTGCTGGGGAGTTACACCATAAAAGGAGCTCTCTTCATGACTGATAAAAAAAATTAAAAATGGAATGAAATAAGCCATGATGTAGCTAGAGAGATAGCACAAGGGTTACTTTAAGAGGTATTTATTTTGCATGCCACTAACCCCAATTCAATCTCTGGTACTACCTCTGGTCCCCTAAGTACCACCAGGAGTGATCCCTGAACACAGCACCAGGAGTAAGCCCTGAGTGCTGCCAGGTGTGACCCAAAAATCAAATAATCAAATAAAAAAACACATCTCTCTTCATCCCCTGTGCAAAAACTTCAGAGGTTCCCAATGTGACTGAACCTTAATTGTACCAGTGCAATACCTCGTATTGTAACCAGTCTCCACTTTCTTGCTTCTAGTCTCCCCTAGTTGTACTTCCCAGGATCACCTCCAAACTACTTCCACTTTAATATTTTACTCAGAGTCTACTTCTAATGGATCTGACTGATAAAGCATTTATGGAGATGTCCCAAGAGATAAATTTCTGCTTTATTTGGCTTGAAACTTTACCTGCTTTTAACTATACATAAGGTATTATCTTGGAAAATTCATGTACCTTTTGCAGGACTGAAAAGTGGCTATTATTTCCCTCCCCAACAACCCCACTATCTCAGAGAGAATGAGTTTTCTACATTTCTCTGCTTTTATTGATTAACCATGGTGAAATACAAACATATCTCTTGCCTCATGGTAGAGTAATCTTAGTAAATGTTCTATGTTGGAAGGAGTAGAATCTTAAGTTTGACAAGTACAATTTGGTGTCGAGACTCAAAATACAAAAGGACAATGTCTAGGCCATTTAAAACTTTAAAAGATGAAGAGGATTAAAATTGCCACCAAAGTTGGCTGTGTGGATCAATTGATAATTTTAAGCTGAAGGCAACTGAGAAACATGACAACATAAATTTTGCATGTAAAAAGTGTCCTCCTGATAGCAGGAGGAAGAGAACATTTCTATCACCAGAGACAAGGAATAAACACCAACATGAGTCAGCACAAACAAACCTATAAAATAATTCTCATGGAAATTAGTTTCCTACTTACATTTCCAGTGTATTTGCCCCAACTTAAAGTTACTGTTCCCTTTGTCTAGTCCTTTATATAATGTATGGCCCTTGGTGGTCTACCATGCTAGAGTCTAGTAACATATTAGGGATTTTCTTTATAAAGCCTCTTGTGAAGAGTAGTAATACTATATTCAAATAAATTGTGGAGCTATCCTCTTCATTGCTTGCCTATCTGCTTACTTTGCAGAGTGCATCATTGAACGTAAGAGATTAATACAAGAAAAGGTTCTTCACACACTTGCAACCTGCACAGGAAATCAATCCATCAACAGACAGTGGAGCAAGCCAATCTACTAGAAACCAGGAGTAAAGGAGTCACATTGATCCTTTCTCTAGTAATACTCCAGGAAATCTAAACAAACCCTGTGCCAGCCAGCTCCAACTGACCAGGACTCCATGGATATTTGACAGCAGTTCTGGTCTTGTCTCCATTTCCTATAAAGATCATCAGAGAAAACCAAGGATGTACCTCTGAGTGGTCCTCATGGTACCTACTTGGAGATGCTGCTCTATGAACATCCAAAACTGCCTTTCCACTCTGGAGCTTCACCAACTCAGAAGGCTTTAGTGTTTCTTTCTACAAGACCTGGGTGGGCTGGCTGGTTCCCTTGAGGTGACATACTCAGCAGATGCAGCCTTCCTTATTCTCTTGAGATTGATCTTTATTTCTCCCCACCTCCGTCCCCCAGAGGATACACACACACACACACACACACACAAACACACACACACACACACACACACACACCTGCAATTCTGCTTTTCTCTTCCAGCTGTTGGATTATTTTAATATTTTAATATCAGCATGAGAGACATTGCAGTGATTTTATTTTTTATAGAGGTCTCCCCAGCAATGCTGGGGTTGGGAAGGCCTGGCTGTTGGGGATTCAGCCTGAGGTTTGCTCTTTTTTTGGCCATATCCCATCCTCCTGAGGCAGAGCTAGAATATATGACTTGAGCCAGGACCACACATTATCCCCTGAACTATCTCTTTAGCCCAAGACAGAAATTTTAGAATACCAAGAGATAAAATAAAATTGGTAGAATTTCTCCCTACCCTCTCAATAGGATTCATGTGCCCATAAAAGCAGTGTTTAAATATTATCAATGCTGCTTTCAGACTTTACCCAGAACCTAAAGAAGAGACTTTGCAATGGTCTGAAGCTTCCTAGTCCTTGAAAACACCTTGGTGCTGAGCTCTACCCAAAGCAACTTGAGGGAAGCTGTGACAACTTAGTCACATCTATTCTGGACCTCTGAATAGAACCTTCAGGAAGATCAGGGAGTTTCTCCACCTTGTTATGGTCCACAAGAATCTTTCAGCTTCTCAGGCAGGTTCTTTAGGGTTAGCATCACCCAAAACATGCAGCTGGGTTTTTCTGAAGTGTTCAGTCCACTATGTCCAGACTTTATGCAGTATGTATGCTCTAGACTGGTTGTGGCACTAAGGCTAATCAACAGCCACCATTAACTTAAATAGTCAGAAGACGGTCAAGGGAGGCAAATCAAACTTTTCAGATGAACAACCTGGCTTCAACCCCTAGCACTGCAAAAGAGAAAAAGAAAAAGCCAGTTTCCCAGATTTAAAGTCATTTCAGAAAACCATTTTACCAGAGTATTCTGTTCGAAGACAGGGTGAATGAAACTTGTCACCATGTAGTTTTGCCACCTAAAGTCTTCCCCTCCAGATGACTTGAGACAGCCCCAAGACCCCACTTTTCTGATGTCCAGACCCTCCTCCCATTCTTTAGCTTACCTTAGAAACCCTCCCTTTGCCCAATTGCTCTAGAATCGACAGCCATGGAAGTCATGTCTGTGTAATAAAATGTGTTTTCTTTTCCTCCACTAATCTGTTTGATGTTGCTTTATTTGCTCAACCAGAATTGTAGGATTTCCCCTGTACCCCAACAGTGCTCTACTGTTCCTCTAAACTGCTTAGATTCCACAATCTATATTTTAAGTTAGTTGGCTAGGGACCAAATTTTGCTAATGGAGATTAAAAGATCAAGAGAGGGAAGATGTGAGTTTTTCCAGTTTTGAAGATAGTAACAGACACTACAAAAACAGTGGTGAAGGGGCCGGAGCAGTGGTGCAAGCAATAAGGCCTTTGCCTTGCCCGGGCTAACCTAGGACAGACTGAGGTTTGATCCCCCAGTGTCCCACATGGTCCCCCAAGCCAGGGGCGATTCTTGAGAGCACCGCCAGGAGTAACGTCTGAGCGTCACCGGGTGTGGCCCCAAAACAAACAAGCAAACAAATAAAAAAAAAAAACAGTGGTGAAGACATGGCAGTCATGAGGCGCAGCCAGAAACACAAGGCAGGATATTCGAGCGCTCAACCTTAAAGCACTGGGCTCTGAGGGTAGGCAACAGGGCACCAGGATAGATACTTACCCTCTCATGCCTTCAGCTTCATGGTTTTGTGCACTCAACCTAAGGATGGTAGTACAAAGAGTATAAGTTCCTAATAGAGCTTAACCAATTCCTAGAATTAAAGCTCTCTGGTAGAAGACCCAGAGATAGTACTTGCCTTGCATATGGCTGACCCAGGTTCGATTTTTTTGACTCCCGTACGATCCCTCAAGCCCATCAGGAGTGATTCCAGAGCACAGAGCTAGGAGTAAGTCCTGAGTACAGCTTGAGTATAGCCAGCCCCCAAACCAAAAACAGGCTGAAGAGGTAATATGGTAGAAAAGATGCTTGCTTAGCATGCTTGCTTAGCTTGCTTAGCCTAGTTGGATTTGATTCCTGACACCCCACAGAGTCCCCCAAGCACCATCAGAGTAATCCCTAAGTACATTGCCAGGAGCACTGAGCACTACCAGGTGTTTACCATAAAGCAAAACCCAAGCCATACCAAATTCTCTGGTAGATATAACTAGAGAGATTTTGCAGAGCAGGTAATAAAGATCCTCAATGGGAACTTTTTCTGAGACTAGAATTTCCCTTCTCAGGTTCACAAGTGGGGCACCCTGGTTTGGGCAGGGTCACCAACATGAGCAGGGTAGAGAAAATCCACTGAGGGCATAATAGTTTTATATTTAACGTAATTGAATGTAAATAGAATATACTTTAATATGTGATCATTATGCCATATAAGAATATAAATATCAATGTTTCCCATGTCCCTTCTCTTCACTGTGATGACTGGGGTTGGGACATGTGGACTGTAGCTGTGTGCCCAGTGGTGGCCCAAAGGGTAGTTCTGCCAGGCTTGCACTTAAACTGACACAAGGCAGGTGGCCACCACTGAACCAGATCCCAGGACGCACAGGGAAATCAACCACACTTTTTTTTTTCAATTGATTTTTTTCAATTGATTGGGGAATTGTTGGAGGAATTTCCGTCTGGTCTCCTTGGGAGAATTCTTACCTTGAAGAGGTGCCTCATGAAGTGAATTTGTGTAGATTTATGTTCTTCTATAGCAGATATACAAAAATATTCCAAGACAGGACTTGTGACCTTGAACTACTTTAAGAATAAATACTCAGGGGCCAGAGAGATAGCATGGAGGCAGGGTGTTTGCCTTGCATGCTGAAGGACGGTGGTTCAAATCCCAGCATCCCATATGGTCCCCAGAGCTTTCCAGGAGCGATTTCTGAGTGTAAAGCCAGGAGTGACCCCTGAGTGCTGTAGGTGTGACCCAAAAACCAAAACCAAATCTAAAACAAAAGAATAAGTACTCAAAAGAAAAATGTATTTAAAAATAACTGTCCTACAAAAAAAAAAACTGTCCTGATAGTTTAGAAACTTTGTTTATAAATATTCAAAATGTGAATAAATAAAATATTATTCTAAAACAAAGTCTTGGGCTGCATGGGGAGATCTTCCAGAATCTCTCATACAATACAAGTTTCCCTAATCATAAACAACATCTGTCAACCTCACCATTCTATCAAATCCCTGATATGCATTGATGTGGAAACACTTTTGAAATAATATGTAAATGCTCCAAACTCCCTCTCCCAGTTTATAGCCCGGACCACCCTTCTCCTGCAGCTCCACCCAGATCTTTCCTAAAGTTAAACAAGGAGGGGTGAAGGAGTGGGAAGGATTGGGAGGGTTGAGGGGTCAAAGTACTGCGCAGTAGAGCCCTAGCTTTGCAAGAGTAAGGTCAGATCCTTTTCTAAGATTACAAAAAAAAATGTATCTGTGCGTGCGTGCGTGCGTGCGTGCGTGCGTGTGTGTGTGTGTGTGTGTGTGTGTGTAGAAGGGTGAGGGGAGAGGTGAAGATTGCACTAGAGTTGGTATATGACATTGGTGGAGACATAAAGGCTGATATTTTGGTGGTGCTTTTGTGCAGAAATTTTGTACATCAACATATATTTGAATACTATTATAACCATATTAACTAAATGGTAATTTTAAAACATTTAAGAAAAATTTAACATAATATTTGGAAAAATGTTAGGCAAGGAAAGAGTTAACGATTGCTTTAGTCCTGTGACCGGGATCTTTCCTAATTGGTTGATGTCCATGCCAATCACTGTTTATTTTTTCTCTTCTCCACATCTGGCCTCTGACCACCAGGAGGGAGAAGCTTTAGGGCATCCTGCAAGGCCTGATCCTACAAGTCATCCTCACTTGACTGTCTGTTTGAGAGGGAGTAGCTTACTCTGGAATTTGACTAGAGAAAAGTCAGGAGAGAAACTGTCAACAGGCCCCTCTAAAGCAAGGACCTCTAATATGCATATGCTTTTATTTAAATGTTATAAAAGTTTTTGTTATTTTGAGTGGAATAGTACTATTTAGTAGCAACTGAGAAAGTAACTCCATGAATAAGGCTGCTACTGTTCAGGGAAATTGAAAACGTAGATTACTAGACCGACCATTTAATGACTAGCAATTCAATTGAAATGTTGAGAACATTTTATACAGTATTTTTCATGAAATTATATTCAGACAGGAACAGCATTTAGCCTGTGAAAGGAGCACTGAAAAGTAGCAATACTATTTTTCTAATTTTTTATAAGACTGTGGTTTACCAAATTATCATAATATAGTTGTTTCATGCATTAAATATTCAAATACCAATTGCACCACCAGTGTGACCAGCCCTTCATCGTGTCCCTAATCTCATACTAACCAGCATAGCCTGCCTCTATGCAGGCACAAACAAATTTAATTCATATGGCTTGTTACAACACGAAAACAAACTAAACTTAATACAGATCAACTTGAAATCATGTTACATCCTTTACAGTGTTACTAAAGTCAATGTTTAAGGATTTACTGACCTGTAATCGATACTAGTTGAGCTTTCTCTGTTACTCTTTAGGCTCACTGAGCTTGGTAGATTTTTGTAACTTCTCCGTCAGATTTCCTGTAATACTACTAGGCTGAAACTATTATACATTACTGAGGTATCAACTGAGGATCTATAGCTCTGTAACAAATTGATGAGTTGGCAATTTGATAAGACTAAGTCATGGAGCTGGGCCATTTCTTTTTTTTGTTTTTGTTTTTTTTTGGTTTTTCGGGCCACACCCGTTTGATGCTCAGGGGTTACTCCTGGCTAAGCGCTCAGAAATTGTCCCTGGCTTGGGGGACCATATGGGACACCGGGGGATCGAACCGCGGTCCTTCCTTGGCTAGCGCTTGCAAGGCAGACACCTTACCTCTAGCGCCACCTCACCAGCCCCAAGAGCTGGGCCATTTCTGTCTGAGGGTGTAGGGCAGGGGGTCTCAAACTCAATTTACCTGGGGGCCGCAGGAGGCAAAGTCGGGGTGAGGCAGGGCCGCATAAGGGATTTCGCCGAATATTCACGATAAAAAAAAATCGCATTAGTAAGAAAAAAATCGCATTAAACATTTGCATACCCCAAACGGAACTGCTCGGGGTATGCAAATGTTTAATGCGATTTTTTTTCTTACTAATGCGATTTTTATTGCGATTATTCGGTAAGCGAATAATCGCGAATACTGCGATATTTGCAGACCGGCTTCGGGCCACAAAATGTTGTAGGGAGGGCCGCAAATGGCCGGCGGGCCGCGAGTTTGAGACCCCTGGTGTAGGGTGTGGTACTGGGCTACTGTGGTTCCTGCATAAAGGGCAACCTGCGGGGCCGGAGAGATTGCATGGAGCTAAGGTGTTTGTCTTTCATGCAGAAGGTGGGTGGTTCAAATCCCGACATCCCATATGGCCCCCCCCCCCCCCGTGCCTGCCAGGGGCAATTTCTGGATATAGAGCCAGGAGTAACCCCTGAGCGCTGCCAGATGTGACCCAAAAACCAAAAAAAAAAAGGGGGGGGGAGGGGACCTAGCCCTCAGCCTTTCTGCAAATGCCACAGAGTATCAGCCAGGACCAGACTACCTGGGAAGTATTGGTAGCCATTATATTTTTTCGTTTTGTTTTGTTGTTTTTTGGGGGGGGGGTACATCCAGTGGTGCTTAGGGGTTACTTCTGACTCTACACTAGGAATCACTCCTAGCCATGCTCAGAGACCATATGAGATGTCAGAGATCAAACTTGGGTCAGCTGTATGCAAGGCAAGCACTCTACCTGCGGTGGCCATTATTTTCTTTTGGAGTGAGGTGAAGGAGCAGGGCTGTTTTTCTCCTGGGAAGATGGGAGTGGTGGGCAGGAGCTTCTGAGTTTTCTGGTCGCAACTTGAGTGGAGGGTCGCTTGACCCAATCTCATTTACAAAGAAAAATCCAGAGTTTTCCGACTGATCTCACTTGAGAGGATTTAGCTGCTTATTTTATTTCAGTCAACAACTCCAATTTAAAAAAAAATCAACAAAATTACTTGGAAATGCTATAATTTTAAGAACAGCTTGTACCAAACTTTTATAGTAAGCAATTTTACATACATACATACAAGCCTGCATATTATAAATGTGAGTGACTAGTCATTGGTATATGTAAAAATAATATACAAGAAATATTTAAATTTATCATAATCTGCATATACAATGTCTGATAGAGGTTAATTTACAACTTACAGTGATGATTAAATATGTTGATTATCAAGTAGAGAGAATTTAATTGCCTATTGCCTCTGCTTTCCATAAGGAGCTCAATCCTTAGCACTTGATCCCCTAACACCAACAAAAGGTTCCCCAAGTACTGAGCCAGAAGTAACTTGCCTCCACTAACCATGCCAGATGTGATCCAAATGCAAAATAAATACATATGTTGATGATCAACCTTGACTGCAAATATTAGCCACATCCTATAAGGGCTGACATATCAGGAGACATTGTTTTATTTTCTCTTCCATAACTATCACTCCAGGGTAGTTCCAGACCTGGTACTGAACCCATGGCATCTGATCCTTCCTATATCTGCTCTGCTTTCTCTCATGGGGAATGTACCCATAGATTAGAGTGACTCATTTTCTTGAAATGACCAATAGAAACTTCAATTATCACAGCTGGATCATTTTAAAAATATGCCTACATATTTTTATGGGGCTAGAGAGAACAATAACAGGTAGCGCATTTGCCTTGCAAGAAGTAGACCTGGGTTCAACCCCTAGCATCCCATATGGTCCTCTAAGCCTGCTGGGAATGATTCCTGAGCACTGCTGGGTGTAGCTCAAAAAAAAAAAAAAAAAAAAAAAAAAGTCTACAGTCCTGTAACATGCTTCCTATCGAAGTGAAACGCAGTTCCCTGACTCTTTACTGTTGGCTGTATTTAATGATTCACTGTAATAGAAATTATTGTGTGCTCTTCCTGCAATCAAGACCCAAAAACACTGTGGTTTCCTTCTGTCTTACTCTTTTAGATCACTCAAGTGAGAGCCAGGAACACTGTCAGGACAACACTCAGTTAACCGGATGGGGCGAGCCATGTGGCAAGGAAATGAAACCTCCTGCCAAGAGCCTGGCACACCTGCCAATGGGCCTGTGGGGGAGGTGTCAGGAAAAGTACTCTGTGCATAGTTGAGCCTTCAGATGACCACTGGTGCCCTCAAAATCAAATATCAGGGGAGGTATCTCCTGCGAGCTTCCAGTCAGAACAGCTAATTGGGTCAGAGTGATAGTACAGTGAGTAGAGCACTTGTCTTGCATGTGGCTGACCCAGGTTCAATCCCTGGTATCTCATACGGTCCCTTTTGCTCCAACAGGAATAATTTCTAAGTTCAGCCAGGCGTAACCCCTGAGTACTGCTGGTTTGACAAAAAAACAAACAATCAAAACAAACAAAAATTATTATGAAAACATTACTTCTTTCCCTTACCTCTGTTGCTATGGCTGAAATCAGGATTTCACACACCCACACACACACACACACACACACACACACACACACACACACACACACACTTGGAGGGAGAGCTCTTTTAGTGATCGTGATCGCCAGTGACTACAAAATCAAAACAAACAAAAAATTATTATGAAAATATTACTTCTTTCCCTTACCTCTGTCGCTATGGCTGAAATCAGGGTTTCACTCACACACACACACACACACACACACACACACACACACACACACACACACACACACACACACTTGGAGGGAGAGCTCTTTTAGTGATCGTGATCGCCAGTGACTACACATCCTGTGTGGAGCAGGCACAAGTGGTGGCATGTTCTACTTATGGTGTTCATACAATGTTCCTTGGGGATCATTGTCTAGGTTTTAGTGCTCTCCAATGCTGTACACAGACACCTAAAATCGTACACGTCAGAAATTTCATATGATGCTGAGGATTGCAGACAGCAGAGCTGCTAGTCCTCAACAGTGCTGCACACAGTAATGATTTGGCCCATGTGGTACCAGCAACCAAACCCAAAACTTTACACATGCAAGGCATGTGCTCTACCACTGAGCTCAGTCCCATTCCAATTTCAAAATGCAACCCATTTCAAGAGAATAATACTACCATGACTGGTTATTGAAATGGCAATCAGTATAAGCTAATTCATATGTGTAACATATATATCCATAATATAATCTCCCCAAATCCACTTCCTCTCATATGGCCAGTCCATCTTGGTTGAGCAGTGTAAGTAGAATTATTCAACACTTGCTTCTGTAATCTTCCCAGTTGGGAGAGGACTGAGTGGCACCATTTTTTACTGATTCTTAAAGCTTCTTCCTGGAATGGGGCTGTAGTGATAACACAGCAGTAAGGCATTTGCCTTGTATGTTGCCAACCTGGGATGAACCAGGGTTTGATGCCCAGCATCCCATATGGTCCCCCAAGCCTGCCAGGTGTCTGAGTGCTGAACCAGGAGTAACCCCTGCGGGCCACCTGGTGTAGCCCAAAAACAAAACCAAAACGAAAAGCTTCTTCCTGGAAGTAACACGCCTCATCTCCTTTTATATTGACCTTAATGAGAACTCAAAGAGGTTTGTGGGAAATTGTCTCTCTAACAAAACCCCCCAAAAGTTGGAATAGTCTCCTGGGTAAATTTGAGGTTCTATGGACTTGTAAATTTTACTCAGGAAAGACTAGAATTGGTAAAGGGTTTGCAAACTGCACTCAGGATAAATTGGTTGTAGGACAAGCAAAAATGTGCCCAGAAAATAATGGCATAAACACTTCAGAATCTTTTAGATGTCTGCTGATTGCAGACAGCAATCTCTGAAACTACAGCAAGCTCTGTGAAATACTTCTGCCTCTCCTCTTCATGCACTTATTGAATGAATGTTGATGTGCTTACTAACTGTCCTTGGTGTCTGTTAACTTAAACAATGGCTCAAGTGTTGTGAGTTGCTGTCGGGGTGTGGGACCAATATGATATTGAATTAATATTCGGTCTGTGAGACCACTGATGGCTGCCCAGAAGGCCCTAACGCTTGGACAGCCCATGTGTGCTTGTATTCTTAGTTTTGTCTAATTCTCTGTGAACTAATAGCACTGGACAGAGGTCAAGGTACCAATCCGATTGTCATGAGACAAATGTGTCATACCTTGTGGCCAGATAAAAGCAGTATCTGTAATAACCAGCTAGCTACGATCAGATACTGAGGTGCTAGTATGAAAATTTTCATCCTCCATACAGCCCCCTAAGCCCTTAAGGAATCTTCTTTCCTCTTTATTCTTTATAGCTGAAGTAGTTAAATAGTGCTTGGGGCAAGTGCCCAGGGATAGATCTGAATACAACTATACAACTATATTCATGCACTTATTGAATGAATGTTGATGTGCTTACTAACTGTCCTTGGTGTCTGTTAACTTAAACAATGGCTCAAGTGTTGTGAGTTGCTGTCGGGGTGTGGGACCAATATGATATTGAATTAATATTCGGTCTGTGAGACCACTGATGGCTGCCCAGAAGGCCCTAACGCTTGGACAGCCCATGTGTGCTTGTATTCTTAGTTTTGTCTAATTCTCTGTGAACTAATAGCACTGGACAGAGGTCAAGGTACCAATCCGATTGTCATGAGACAAATGTGTCATACCTTGTGGCCAGATAAAAGCAGTATCTGTAATAACCAGCTAGCTACGATCAGATACTGAGGTGCTAGTATGAAAATTTTCATCCTCCATACAGCCCCCTAAGCCCTTAAGGAATCTTCTTTCCTCTTTATTCTTTATAGCTGAAGTAGTTAAATAGTGCTTGGGGCAAGTGCCCAGGGATAGATCTGAATACAACTATAGGGGCGAGATGTCAGCCTCGAATTCATTAACAGGCCTGAACAAATGACTCGAAAATCTCAAAAATATTATTAGTACTGGAGGCCCGAGCCATAGCACAGTGGTAGGGCTTTTGCCTTGCACACGACTGACCCAGGACGAACTTGGGTTCAATTCCTGGCATCTCATATGGTCCCCGGAACCAGGAGCGATTTCTGAGCACACAGACAGGAGTAACCTCTGAGAGTCATCAGGTGTGGCACAAACCCCCCCCCCCCCCATTAGTATTGGTTCTGTACTAGGCACTTCATCATCGTGCCAAGCATGAGTCTAACAATGTGGAATTTTGCTGATAATCCTAAATTTAGAAGTAATGAGTTGAAATTTTCACGTGTTCTGCTATTGAAACTTGCAAGTCACCAGCTCGCTTTTTGCAGAATTCTTCATGCTGGTGGGATGGAAAGCCCTGCTGAAGTAGGCCTATGTCTCTCTGCACCCAGCCCTTCCTTTCAGTCATGTGATGTTCCTGAATGCCAAGAACTAGTATTCTGTGCTTTTTCATTGTTCTTTTAAGTCGTCCTGCTAACTAGCTGGTTTATTGATAAAACTGGAACCTAAATATTAGTTTTCCTGAATGACTCCTTGCTTGGCTATTATTCTAGTTAACTCCAATTAATATCCAGATCTTTCCAGGTAGCTGACAATCTCAGTGCTTCTTGCAGTCTTGCCTTTTCTTTATTTTTTTTTAATCGTCTAGCCTTGCTGCTAATTTTATGAAGTTTCTATCAGACCTTTCCACAGTCGTTCATTTACTGGGTAATTTCTTCCTCGCTGGTAAATTCTTTGAAAGTTCATGGTTTGTGGGTTTTTGTTTTTGTTTTGTTTTTAAACATTCACAGGGTTCGGGTAATGAGTAGCATCAGCGCCTGGTTGTTAGAAGTGTTCGGCGAATAGAATGAATATGGAATATTAACAAGGATCGAACTCTAAGGAGGAAGGGCAAATATGCTCCTGTGTTCTAGCCATTTCAATGAACGAAAACAAGTCTTAAAATTCACCACAAAGATCCATTGTTTTTACTTCATAAGCACAGCAAGCTAAGAGTTATCTACTGACATATAAATAACTGTGGGAAGGTCAACAAATTGGGGCCTTAATTTAATCTCAAAGGTCCTTCTACTTAACTCTTTGCAGGATGGCCGGCAGTGGCAAGGTTGTAGACTTGGTGGGGGTTGGGTGGTGGCAAGAGGCAGTTCTGTAAGCCAAAGGCAGCAAAATAACTAGGGATAGGGTAGAAAATGTACTTGGGAAGGCAATACCCATGAATTCACTGCAGGAGAAGGTGGGAGGGGGGCCTTTCCTACCCACCTTTCTGCCAAAGCTAAACTGATACTGGTCTTGGGAGATTTTCCAGTGGCTCTCCCTGACCACCCAGTCTCTGGGCACAGAGCTGAATTTCAACACCCCAAAGTACAGAACTCTTTCTCTTTTTGGTTCCTCTAGTTAAAGCATCCCATAATAATCTTAGGGTGTGGACATTTACGAGCAAGTTTGTTAGGAAAGGTGGGTGGTAGAATTCTGGTTTTGAGCCTTGTGGGTGTCAGGGCCCAGCAAGCCGGTCCCCCTTTCAGGAGAGCAGGGCGTGGCTCTGCAGAGGTGGAGGCTTGCAGGGTGGAGTCAGGCAGGAGGAAGCTAGCAAGAGTGTAGGGTGAAGCTGCATTCTTCTTCCTCCCACTCCCTTCTGCCTCCCTCTGCCTCTCCCCTTCCCCATTCCGACCTCACCCCTCCCAGCCCTGGCCCCGCCCGCCCGCCCACCTTGGCCACACCTCTTCCTCATCTTTCTCCCCTCCTCCCTCTTCCCCTGTTCCCCTTTTTGGCTGCCTGGGAGGGGCCAAGGAAGGGACCAAGAGCTGCTTATCTGGTCGCTTCCTGTCCCCACCCAACCCAGCACGTGGGCCAGAAAACTCCCCAACCTTATCTGCAGGATGATCATCAAGGAAGCAAAAGCCATTAACACCCTCAGGAGAAAGTCTCAGAGAGGCCGCCCTGGCTTTTGCATTAGAAGGCAGCAAAAAGCACACTTCCAATGCTGCGTCCTCACCACTCTCATCTGTAAAATGGGGATGAGATAACTATGGCCCAAGAGGAAGCTTGCATAACCAAGCTGTGTCCCATTTCCTGCCAACAGTGAAGGGGAACTAACTCCATTGTGCTTTGCTGGTTTTTCTTCCAGTCGAGTTTTTGCAAAGACCAAATCCCACACGACTCATGTTTCCCTTCTTTGTTCTGCCCTGGTCGAGCCTGTCCCCTACTGCAAAGAAAATCCCCCCTTTGTGCAACCCGGGCCCCAGCAGGCAGACAGGCAGGCTGCTGGGGATTCGGTCGAGAGCTCCCTAGAGCTTGTCGGCTGGTTAGAAACATTGTTCTGGGGAACAGGCTGCGTTTCCATGGCGACGGCTCCCCGCCGCCTGCCTGCAGCCCCCGCCTTTGGGGCCGCCCTGCCTGCAGCTCCCGCCCCAGTGGCTGCGCTTGCACGCTGCTTCCCAGGAGGCCTCCGACGCCCTGCACGGGAAGAGCCACTCCCTGGCAGGCCGCCCTGAATTGTCCTCGAAAGAACAAGAAGTGCCTTGCGATGGAAAGCCTCTTGAAGGCAGGGGCCTTGCTCTGGGCACCCAAACCCTCCCCTGATGCCCAGGCCCTCCTAGCACTGAAGCCACGATGGGAGGAAGGTTTTGCTGCTCCTTGTGGTTGGCCAGCTGCAGTGAGACCAAGTTGTTGGCCCAAGAGCCACACATGGCCCCATTTTGGGCAAGGTGACCAAACCATTACCTTTTTTTTTTTTTTTTCAGGTGGTGAAGAATACTGCATCTCTAAAATGGGGAGAATGCAATCAACGACTTCATCTCTGAAATGGGGATAAAGGGCCAGAGTGATAGTATAGGGGGGTTAGGGAGTTTTCCTTGCATGCTTCTGCCTGAGCCTGCCAGGAATGATCCCAAAGCACAGAGCCAGGAGTCACACCTTAACACCGTGGCTCTAAAACAAAAAATTGGGGACTAGAGTGTCCAGCTCAGACACAGAAGTGGCTACAGCGCCATACAGTAAACATGTGGTAATGGGAGGGTTTTAGTGAGCTGCGTGTCTGTCACTGTAGTCATCTCTTTTGTCGCCTTTTGTATGCCATGTGCAAAGAAGCATGTCACCACTTAAGAGATGCGCATGCACCCACATGGGTGCATGCTATCTAGCAGTGTTACTTGCAGCCCAGGCCTAAAACCAGATGTTCTGCTTCCAGATGTGGCCAAAGGGTTGGAGAGAACATGTCACCAGCAGGCTTTGTTTATTCTAGATAGTAACATTAATCATGCCAAATGGGCGGGTCGCCCTTGCACCTATTTATAAGAAAGATTAACCCCACACCCAGACATCTGACATGGCTCTCCACCTTTCTCCCGGTCTGACCTCCTGCCTCTCCCTACCCCCAGTTTCCTAGGGGATCCCTGAAACAGACAGATTGTGTTCTGTAAACTCAGCAAGGTTTCCCAAGGACAGTACGGCTCCCTTGTCAACAGGCCTGGTGACTCAGAGGTCTCAAGGTGACCTTGTGTCTCACCTTTAGTCATTCCAGGAAGAGGGGGCGTTAATACATCTGCACCCTCCCCTCCAAACTTACTCAGGCTCACCCTAAAGCACCAACTTGGCTTAGAATTCTTAGGACACCTTGGGAATTTTCTGATGAGTGGGAGAGGCAATGTAAGGGGCCAGCGGAGGATCTGAGCCAAGTCGCCACAGGAAAAGCACAGCAGTGGTGAACCCCAATTCTGATGAAGACTGGAGATCAGATGGCAATGGGGGGAGGTTTCCTGCCAGAGGGGATGGGGAGAGGAGGAGGATCAGGCCTGTTTCCCCCAAAACAGTGTGGCACTCACTTGAGAAGCTATGTACAGCAGTTATTTATTTATTTATTTTGCATGTCTTTCAGAATACAAATGAGTAGAGCAAGAGCCTGTTGACAGGCTGTCAAGAACACCCAGGTCAAAGGCCTGGTCAAATGACCTGTACACATAATATGCCTAGTGTAGGTGGGGCCCGGTGTTGCAATGAGGCTGCAAGGGTGCAGAAGGGTGGTGGTGTGAACTGCAGGGTGTGAAGCATCTTTCCCTCCCCTTCTAGCCCCTCTCCTGCCTCCTCCCTCACACCCATCAGGCCTGGGTGCTGGAAACCACCCAGAACACACATCCGCCCTCCCTTCCCCCCCAAAGCTGTAGCCAGCTCTTTGCAAACAGATACCCGGAGGCCCTTTTCCCTGACCAGCCACAATTAGGGCCAGTGGTAAGGAAACTACGGACTGGATCACGCCTTCGAGGCCCGGCTCTGCCATGTCTCCTTCTGGTCCAGGCTCCCGTCCGGAATCCAGGCCGGATCTTCCCCTTCGCCGCGCTGCTCTCAGAAACAGCTTGAGGCTGCAGCCAAGCCAGCCAGGATCCGGTCCCGCCTTGGGAAATCCAGGCTGGGTTTTCGCTCTCACTCGAGGCCCAGTCTCCACCGAGGCTGTTGTTCTCAATCCAGCTCTGAAACTGGCTCAAACCGCCCAGAACTGGATCTGGTAGCTGTTGAGACAGAGTTTCAGCCTCTTTGTTAGGGCGGATGCGGCCTCATTGGCTCTTCTCTTTCCCTCCCTCCTCCTGTTTTCTTTCCCAGAGTCACCCCCAGAAATTCCCCTCCCCCTGCCTTTCTAGTCTTTTCTTTTTTCTTTTTCTTTTTTTTTTTAAATCTTTTCCCAGAATGAAGGCTCCATAAAATAAATGGAACAAAATGTTTTCTCTTTTTTTTCTTCTTCTTCAATGTTTTCATGTTTAAAAAGAGTGGTTTGAGGTTGCAAGCCCTCAGCTTTTCATGACATGAACGATTTGAGTTTCTGCTTTTGCTCAAATGACTTGACATGTTGTCCCTCAGGATCTTGGCTCTCCTACCCCAGAAATAATCGCTTCACTCTGTCTGGAAGTGACTGTTCAGGTCACCCCCAAAGTCAGTCTTGGTGTCGTACCTGTTTTGGTAACTTTAAAAAGTAGGGCTCTTGTTTGCTGAAGAAATAGCAAAGCAATGCATGCAGAACCCATACTGGACTTTCTGTGGCCACTTGCACTTTCCGGGACCAGAACTGGAAGACTTGAGATGATTTGGGGGTGATTTTCGAAACTCTAGACAACTTTTCAGGTGCATCAGCTGTGGGGAATTGCTTGGTGAGGACGACAGTTGCGGGATCGTCGGGAACCAGGACACAAGTCCCACCCATGACACAAGTGGAGGCCAAACCCAGAAGGTGCAAGGAGCAAGGCCTAGCGGTTGTGGGTATTTGCCCCTACACTGTCCTGCAGTTCTTAGGTTGCTTTGCAAAAACCAGTGTGGAATCACTAAAAGCTACTCGCATGGTCCTCTCTGAAGTGGTTAGTTTTATGCTTAGTTCCCTTGACCGCTAAATAAAGCGACCTGTTTGCTGACAAGCCATTCTCCCATTTGGGCCTCTATTTTTGAGCAAAGAGACAAAGCAACCACCAACTGGGTGTGGCTACAACTGGTGTTGGGGGACTCACTAGTCTCCCCCTGCTGGCCATCTGGAGCAGCGCGTCCTTGTGCATCCCAGATCCAAGCCCAGCCTCTTCTGGCTGCTGTCCTAACACTCCTCCTCCTCCTCCTCCTCTTCCTCCTCCTCCTCCATAGCCTGTTTCCGGTGCATTTCTTTGTCTCACTCACGTGCACTAACACAGGAAGAGCTGTTTTTTTTTTTTTCCGGAAGAGATGGCAACTTGCAGACATGTTTGCTTCCATGGCCAGGGTTCAATTTACAAATGCACAACTTTAAAGTTCACCACCCCCCACAAGTCTCTCAGCAAAACCACAAATGTCATTTCTCCTAGACTAAAAGCCAGAATCAATTTTTTTTTTTTTAAGTATTTCGTTTCAGTTGAGAACAAAGCAGAATATAGGGCAGGGAAATCTAATTCGAGGAGGAGGAGAGCTGGAAAAGCAAGCAGGGCAGGGCCGAGTGACTCAGGGTTTGGGTGAACAAGCTTTGAAACGTATGTAGGCAATCAAAAGTTTTCTTACTCCTGATATTGTTTTCGTGTGTGAAAAAAATTATTGTCCTGGGAAGACATATGATCTATATCGGAAGCCGAGGAATTCTGAGGGGACTTCTTGTTAGGTCAATGCTATTCAGAGCTTCACACCTTTTTTGTTTGTTTGTTTGTTTTTGTTTTTATTTTTGGGTCACACCCAGCAGTACTCGGGTTACTCCTGGCTCTATGCTCAGAAATTGCTCCTGGAAGGTTCGGGGACCATATGGGTTGCCGGGATTCGAACCACAGTCCTTCTGCATGCAAGGCGAACACACTACCTCCATGCCATCTCTTCAGCCCCAGCTAAACACCTTTTGACCTTTCCTTTCATATGCTGAGTATGCACTGGCTCCCACCTCCTGGTATTCGCCTATCCTCCCTCCCTAATCTTGCCTTTATGTCATGTCACAACCTTCCTCAAAGCTTGGACAAAAAGTACATTCCTCAGGGACCAGAGTGGTACCATAGGGGTAGGGCATTTGCCTTGCATGCGGCTGACCAGGGACAGATGGTGTTTGATCCCTGGCTTGCCAGGAGCGATTTCTGATCACAGAACCACAAGTAACCCCTGAGCGCCATCATCTGTGTCCCCAAAACAAAACAAAAAAAAACAAAAGATCCCTCAGTACTCTGTCATTATTTGGGGGAGGTAGTGCAGGGGAAGGCTACTCCTCAAGATCTGGGGTTACTTATAGGGTGTCAGGGATCAAATCTGGGCTGGTTATGTGCAAGGCAAGCACTCTCCTAGTCCCTGATTGTCCTCTTATGCAACATCCCTTTTTTTGTTCAAGGGTTACAGTTGTGGTTTTGTTTTCTTAAATATTCTTTCTCTTTGTTTTGTCTGTAGGATCACAATGGTTGAGGCAACTTTTAGGATTATATCTGGAAAAAAAGAAATAAGAAATAGGGGCTGGAGTGATGGGGGCACAGTGGTAAGGGTGTTTGACTTGCACGCGGCCAACCTGGGACAGACCTGAGTATGATCCCTGGCATCCCATATGGTCCCACAAGCTTGGCATAGTCCACTCCTCCTACCCCACCTTTTCTTTGGTTTTTGAACCAAACCGGTAGAACTCAGGGCTTAGTCCTGGCTCTGCATTCAGGGGTCACTTCTGGAGGGCTTTAGAGGACAAGGTGACAGGGATCGAAGGTGAGTTGGTTGTATGCAAGGCAAGTGCCCTGCCCACTGTACTATCTCTTGGGCCCCTAGTTCACTACTACTTTTTATTTTAAGTTCACTGTAGAGTAGTTTTGTATTTATTTTATGTATTGTATTTATTTTGTGTTTATTCTATTTGTTCTTTGTCTGTCGTCCCACCTGAACTTTCCTGGTGGGGGCAATTGAGTAAGAAATAAAGGAGCTTGGAGAGGAGGCCAAAGGAGACGGTTGGGCAGAGACTGTTGGAAAGAGGCGGTTGGGGAGAGGCAGTTGGAGAGAGGTGGTTGGGGGGAAGGAGATAGGAACAGCGAAAGGAGAAAGAGAGAGGAGAGGAGAGAGAGAGGGAACCAGGGAGGATTAGGGTCTTTTGGCCAAACCTTTTGTCCCCCAAAACCTGTCTGGATCATTTATTGAGGACAATTATTGCCAAGGTTTCCCCAAGAAAGGGGGATGGAAGAATGGGAGGTGGTCCTTCAATTTGGGAGATATTTGGGGGCCCTGAATATATCAGCAGGGGACTCAATTTTATGCCGCATTCCACTAAAATTTTTCTGAGTTTTTTTTTTATACTTAACAGTTAAGACTTAGCTTATGCCCTTTGTCTCTTGAATACTCTCCTTAAATGCTGTTTGATTTTCACATTCCTCTTCTCACATTTTAGGAGTGAATAAATACATTAAAAACTTAACAGTTCCTTGAATTATCTCTCTACTACAACCTCCTGAAAAAAAAAAAAAAGAAAAAGCAACAACAAATTCCTCCTATAATTTTTTTTCTCTCTTAGGTTTTTGCAGTGATAGAGTTTGAACGCAGGACCTCACAGATGGAAGGCAAGTGTTCTACTGTTAGGTTATATTCCTGGCCCTAATTCTATAATTCCTTTTTTTGTCTCTCAGGTTTTTTTTTTTTTTTTGGTTTGTTTCTTGGGACACACCCATTGACACTCAGGGGTTACTCTTGGCTATACGCTCAGAAATTGCTCCTGGCTTCAGGGACCATATGGGACACCGGGGGATTGAACTGAGGTCCATCCTAGCCTAGCGCGTGAAAGGCATATGCCTTACCACTTTGTGCCACTGCTCAGGCACAAATCCTCTAATTCTTAGTCTTTATTTTGTCATTGATTTGATTTGAAAATAGGATTTCTTTTTCTTTTTCTTAAATTTCTAGATCTAGAATGATTTCTTCCACTAAAGTTTTCTCCTTTTGTCCAGAAACACTCATCTATGATGAGATTTAAATTCCCTGGCATTTTAAGTAGTCAATTTGCATCTCTGAAAACCTTTGATTAGATTGTCAGTCATTTCTTTGGATTTCAGCCCAACTTCAGAGCAATCCTTTGGGGACATTTCTTTATCTACAAATAAGCAATGATTGAGCTGTTCTGAAAGCTGTGCTGGAGTTTGGAGGATTTTGGTGGCATGTGGCTTCATTTCGTTTTAACAAATGGTTTTGATTGACTCATGGTTTTTGGTTACTGGTAGAATCTGACCAACTGACTACAAAACCCAAGAAGTGTCACTCCTTTTAGCTGGTAAGTAGGGAAGAGACTAAACAAAGAGGCTGGAAGCTTTGATTTTTGAAGCATGTTTTTCCATTTTGTAATTCATCTACAAAAAAACGGATGCCTAGGGGCCGGAGCAATAGCACAGCGGTAGGGCGTTTGCCTTGCATGCGGCTGACCCATGGTGGATGTCGGTTCGATCCCCATATGCCCCCCCCCCCCCCAGCCAGGAGTGATTTTTGAGCACAAAGCTAGGAATTACCCCTGAGCGTCAAAGGGTGTGGCCCCCCCAAAAAGAATGCCCAACTTAAAGAATGTAAAAGTACTTTGGTAGAGTACTTAGATTGTGCCAATTACTATTTCAGATATACATATATAATACTATGTATATATGTTTGCATACACACAATGTATCTGAATAGATACATGATTGCATACTCTTCTATTTATTCATTTATTTATTCCTGGAACACCCCCCCCCCCCATACACACACATTTTGGGGTAGGTTCGACCATTCTTATTTTCCTGTTTTATGGAAGCACAGAGGGGTTAAGTAAGTTGCCCAAGGTAACACAGCCAGTAGGTGGCAGAACAGATATTCAAACCTTGGGTTCCAAATCTCAGCTTTTATTTATCTGTTTATTGAGGTTGGAGCAACTCTCAAGCAGTGTTCAAAGGCTATTTCTGCCTCAGTGTTTGGGGGAATGATACAATACTAAGTTTTAAACCCAGGCTTTAAACCCAGGCTGCCCTTGTGCCCATGGAGCTCTCTGGCCCCAAGTCTCTGCTTTTAAACCATAATGTCATTTATGTGACACAGGACTCATGGTAAATGTTCCTTTCTCCTCTTCTTCATTTCTATTAAAAAGATTATTTACTTCATAGTATTTTAATACAAAATCATAAAAATTTATAGCTAACACAGTCCCCAAGCTTTTTCAGATAAGAAAATCCAAAGAGCTTAAGCCTTTGGGTTGGAAGGGAAATGGATTTTAGTTGTCCTGGTTACCCCAGGAGGTATTAATTGGTGTTCCAAATATGCATGTTCTATTTCCTTCCTTTTTTTGGTTTTTGGTTTGGTTTGGTTGGTTGTGTTTGGGGGAGGAGCAAAAATAGGTGGAATGTTGCTTGAATCAATTTTATACCGATCCGCACATAATTTGCTGCAGTGAAATCCCCAGGGCTTCCTGTAGCAGGAAGGCATTGCTGCTCTCTGTCAGCATAGGCATCTGTCGAGGAGGGCTTGCCCTAGCCCAGGTGTCGGCAACCTGCGGCTCCGGAGCCGCATGCGGCTCTTTTGAAGGCTTGCCGCGGCTCCGGAGCCGATGTCAGAAAAAAAAAATACTGCTTTAATCTCAGCTCCGCTTCTCTCCGCTATATCTATAGCAGTGAGGCGGAGCTGAGGAGCGGAGCCAATGGAGGCAGCCGTACCTGGTGACGTATATAGCATTAAGGTAAGAAACAATATATGCAGTGTTATATTTGTTTTAAATGTTGCAATGGTTTTGCGGCTCCCAGTTTCCTTCGGAAACGGGTCCAAGTGGCTCTTTATGTCTGAAAGGTTGCAGACCCCTGCTAGCCAATCCCCAAGAGTCGAAAACTCAATTCTCTCACTCTTTCCCTGCTTGACATTTTCTTGATTCTTTCTGGCTCCTATTCTCTTCTTTTTCCTAGATCAGATACCCTGGGCTGTCACTGGTGTCTACTCTATCTTAAAGGCAACCTAACACAGTGTTGGCACCTATGTCTGCTAGTCTTTCTAATTCTGTTAAACAGTTTCACTGCTAAAGCAAAACCAGATTTTGCTGCATTAGTATGTTTTTTTAGAATTGCATGAAAGAATTGCACACAAAAATCTGAAGGTGATGAAGTTGCAGTTTATTGTACAGTTTAAATAGATGGGCCTGTGTTCCTGGCCAGTGCCCACGACTCTCATTTTACCTGTGTACAATGTCTCTTTTCTTGTTTGTTTTTGTGCCACACCTGGTGACGCTCAGGGGTTACTCCTGGCTATGCGCTCAGAAATCGCTCCTGGCTTGGAGGACCAAATGGGAAGCTGGGAGATCAGACCATGGTCCATCCTAGGTTAGCTGCGTGCAAGGCAAACGACCTACCACTTGTGCCACTGCTCCGGCCCCTGTACAATGTCTCTTGACCTGTCCAATGCTGACTGGTTCAGTACACAATTTTGTAAGTCCTGTCCCTTACCATCTGCTTGTCTCCAGTGTACCATAGCCTGTTCTTAACCCTACACCGGTCTGTACCCCATGTATGCTGTCCAGTCTGAAATCCTATTTCAGGGCATATGCTGAAGTGGGTCCCTGTTGTCTTAGCTTTCCTCATGGCCACATGTGCATGGGTGACATCCCTGTGCTCTGTCATTCTGAACAAAAGAACCTGTTGATTCTATAGGCTGTCTGGGTATAGGAAAGGAGAAAGTGAATGTAGACAGGAGAGGGGAGAAGAGAAGACAGAGGCGAAAGAGAGAAGGGAAGGTAGGGAGAAGAGAAAGAAGGAGGAAAGAAGAGAGGAGGGGAGAGAGAAGAGAGATGTAGGGGAAGAGAAGGGAAGGGGAGAAAAACTGACCATCTCCCACTAGATAATTTTTTGATTAGTGAGATTTAAACTAATTAAATTAACGAGCTCACCTTGTTCTTCCCCTTCCATTTCTGATGTATCACTTATTCTCTGTACTGTAGAGAAAATCCCAAATCTGGTGGCCTTTTATGTGCCATTTTCTTAGTCCACAGTTTTGGATATTTGAGCCAAACTGTGATGATCATGTTTTTTATTTTCTTTTTGTTTTGTTTTATATTGTTTTGTTTTGTTTTGTATTGTTTTAAGGAGTAACAGCATTTTCCCAAGTAGTGCTCAGGATTTCAGGTCCACTTCTAGAGATTCTGGATCAACTCCTGAGTACTGAGTCAGGTTGATGGTAGTGAAATTTGATACTTCTTGTTTTTTGATCTCAAGGAACTGGGCTTGGCCAAGAAGAAGTACTGTAATTAGAGCTAGAGATCAATGCTTTTGCTTTATTTTTGTTTAACTTAAAATTTCTTTAAAGATGTGTCTATTGCTGCAAATGCAGCAGAGCTTGCCAGCCTTTGAGTGTACTGTTCAAAGAGGCTGCAGGTTGCACTGTTGAGCTAGAAACAACTTTCAGTTTTAAAGGAAATGTGTGCTTTCGCTATCCCAAAAGAGGAAATTGGGTTATTTTCTTCTTCCCTTAAAGGTTTGTTTTGAATTGAACCTATGAAAAGAGAATAAGTATGATGAGTACATCTGTCTGGACTACTTGAGGCCTGGCAAGTAAGCAAAACTTAATGTTATTATTTTGGTTTGAGGGCCACACTTGGCAGTACTTGGGGCATACTCCTGGCTCTGCATCACAGAAATGACTCCTGGTGATGTTCAGGGGACCATATTTGGTGCTGAGGATTGAACTTTGGTTAACAGCATGCAAGGCAAACACCTTATCCTCTGTGCTATTGCTCTGGCCCCACCCATGACAAACACTTTAAAGAACATATGACACATGAGCTGCTTGTGTATATGATGCCTGAGAACATGTAGCCAGCATCTCCCCTCTTGAGATTGTGCTTTCCTACTTTAACTCTGGGACATGTACTGGGGCTTTCTCTCTACCTTTGGAAAGGCCCATACACTCCCTTAAGCATGTTACTCTCTTATCTTCTACCTCCCCTTCCTTGGTACCTCTAAATAAAAATCTGTTTTTCCTTCAAAAAAATACTGGAAGTTATACTACCAGAGCAATAATATAGAGGGTAGGGTGTTTGCTTTATATGTGGTCTATCTTGGTTCAAATGGTCCTTCGAGCCTTCCAGGAGTGATTCCTCAGAGTAGAGCCAGGAAATATCACTGAGTGTGGCCCAAACCATCCCTCCCTCAAACAATATAGGTAACATTGGCCAAGGAGAGAGCTCAAAGGAATGGAGCACATACTTAGTATGTGTGAAGTTCCAAGCTTGATAACTGGTAACCTCTGGTATCCTGGTATCCCCTGGTAACTCTCAGCACTGCTGGGGAGGCCCTTAGCCCTCTCCTAAAGTGTTAAGGGAAATTTTATGAAAATAGATGTTAGGAGGCTTGGCAGGCCCCTAGCCGTTCCTCTCTTTCTCCCCTGGACTCCAGGCCTTCCCTGGGTGCCAGCCTAGGTGGCCAGAAGTGGGTGCCAGGTGAACTCTATGGGGGTCCTCAGGCTCCCCTCCCCCAACTCTAGAGGGGAGGGGTATGGGGAGGAGGGCGGGCAGATATCTGGCTTCCTGTTCCCTCTTTGATTCTGGAGGCCAGCTCTTGCCAGGTATGGGGTTTGGGGAGGCTCCAGGCCGTAGGCCTTCTCCCTAGCCTGGGGGGTGCTGGGAGGCTTGGCAGGCCCCCAACTGTCCCCCTTTTACTCCCCTGGACTTCAATCCTTCCCTGGGTGCCGGCCCAGGTGGACTCTATAGGGGTCCTCAGGCTTCCCCCCCCTACACTAGGGGCGAGGTGCATGGGGAGATGGGGAGGAAGGTGGGCCGATGCAGCACTGGTTTGTGTTGGGACAGTCACTGGCAATTTTTTCTCATTGGTCTCCATTTTAAAAACAACGTGGAGGCTAACGCCCCCCCCAAACGTACAATATATATTGATAGTATTATATGCATGTATTTTATATATGCATAATATCCATCTTGTATTGTGACCTTGACACTGCCCTACAAAGCTCCTTTCTAGTCCTTTACTGCCTCAGTCCCAACCATTATTTCCCCCCCATTTACCCATTTTGCCTTCAATACTGTACAGGTCAATCACAGACCAAAGTCTTTCACTGAATTTAACACCCCACCCAACTATTTCAAAATTTCCCCTCTATATATTTGTTTTCTCTGTCCTTCTCTTTGTTATTTGTTAAATAAAGAAGTCTGTAGAAGTGTTCCTCCATTTAAAGTTTATGTTAGAACCAAGTCAAGGGGATTGTTGAACTTGTTCTAGCGTCCCCATAGGCACCAACCACGTCATATGGCATTGTTCTTCCTTTGCATAGGTACATTAAAATGGGAAATTATATACAAACATGTTCTTATCTAATAGAGAGGGGAACACACAAATCTTGTAATGCAGTGGGACCTTACACCCTGAACATTGTGGGACCTTACACCCTGAACATTGTCATAAACACCTGGCTCAGGCCTCAGAAGAATGGGCATTGTTCATTTACCCTGAACTAGGGACGCCATCTACAAAACAAACATGGTTGTGTACTACATCACCTGAAAGCAATCCTCTACCAGGGAAGACCCTACCACTGCTCTGGCATAGACCTATTCAACAGAGACTTCCTTTAAAACACCCAGAGGACTTAACAACAACAACGAACTGCATTCAGGACCGAGCTCTCTGTATCACCCTCTAATTATGAGTGAAACTAAAGGATGCTCCACATCATCCTGACTTTGATGTAGGATATGGACATATTCCAGGATCCTTAGCTACAGAAACCTGACACCAACAACAGTAACTGTGTGAAAAATAAAAGTGTATTGGCACTACAGACAATGACTTGGGTTGGACAACCTAGTATGCTTGGAGCCTAGAGTTGGTCTTATGCCAGAAAACTTCAGGGGTTAAGGTCTCCTTATTTAGGCCAAGGAGTTTCCTTTCCATGTCCCCTACATTTTGCTGGGCCTATGCAAATAATTGCCACACTAACACCGTCTTTGCTGTGCTCCTTTGACTCATCCTTAATGAAATAATGTATTATGATCAACTGTGTCACTTTTTTTAAATATCTTTATTTAAGCACCATGATTACAAACATGTCTGTAGTTGGGCCTCAATCATAGAAAGAACACCCCCCCCCTTCACCAGTGCATCCCTCACCCCCTCCCTATATTTGAGATAGGCATTCTACTCTTTCACTTATCAACATTGTCATGGTAGTCATTTCTCTAACTGCATTCACCACTCTTTGTGGTGAGCTTCATATCGTGCACCGGTCCTTCTGGCCCTCATCTCTGGAAAATTTTTTAATTATATCTTTTATTTTTCTTAAAACCCATAGATGAGTGAGACTATTCTGTGTATTTCTCTCATTCCAATTGTCTCTAGGCATTATTACAATAATGTTGCTTCTCCCCCCACCCATTTCCTCTAGGATCTCATGTTTTGTGGCATAGAATTTCTCAAAGTAGTCTCTGATTACCCTTTGAATCACTGTATTATCTGTAGTGATCTCCCTGTTTTCATTTCTAATTTGGTTTATTAAGTTTCTCTCTCTCTCTCTCTCTCTCTCTCTCTTTCTTTGTGAGTTTTACTAGTGGTTTATCAATCTTGTTTATTTTTTTCAAAGAACCAACTTTTGCTTTTGTTGACCTTTTAGATTTTTTTTTTTTTTTGGATTTCCACTTCATTAATTTCTGCTCTACGCCCTTGTTATTTCCTCCTGCCTACTTATTTTGGGTTTATTTTGTTTATCATTTTCTAATTTTATAAGCTGTGTCATAGCTATTTATGTAGGCCCCTTCTTCCTTTCTGATGTGTGCTTGAAACTTTGACTTTGAGTCTGTTTGTTCTGACTATTCAGATGTGTTTCTTATAGGCAGGAGAATGTTGGTTCAGCTTTTTGATCCATTTTGCCACTCTGTGTCTCTTAACTGGTGCATTTGGCCCATTGATGTTGAAAGAGATAATTGTCGTGGAATTTAGAGCCATCTTTGTGTGGAAGTTTTGTTTGACATTAGGCCTGTCATGGCTTAAAGTATACCTTTCAGTTTATCTTTTCCTTTTTTTTTTTTTGTTTTTGTTTTTTTTTGGTGGGGGGAGTCACGCCCGGCAGTGCTCAGGGGTTACTCCTGGCTCCACGCTCAGAAATCGCTCTTGGAAGGCTCGAGGGACCATACGGGATGTCAGGATTCGAACCAATGACCTTCTGCATGAAAGGCAAACGCCTTACCTCTATGCTATCTCTCCGGCCCCATCCTTTCAGTTTATCTTTTAAGGCTGGTTTTGTGTCTGTAAAATTTCTGAGCTGCTGTTTATCCGTGAAGATAGGTATACTTCCTTCAAACCTGAAAGTGAATCTGGCAGGGTGCAGTATTTTAGGCGAACCATTCATTTCACTGAATTCATTTCATTCATTGTCACTATATCCCACCACTGTCTTCTGGTGACAAGTCTGCTGTAAATCTTAAGAATGCTCCTTTGAATGTAATTTCCCTTTTTGATCTTGCTGCTGTCTGTATTCTATTCTATCTGTGGGATTTGTCATTGTGATAAGATGTGTCTTGGGATACTTTTCTTCAGGTTTCTCTTAGCTGGTATTCTCTGGGCATGTATGATTTGGTTGCATTCACTCTTTAGTTCTGGGAGTTTCTCTATAATGATGTCCTTGACTGTTGATTCTTTTTTTTTTTTTTGGGTCACACCCGGCAGTGCTCAGGGGTCACTCCTGGCTGTCTGCTCAGAAATAGCTCCTGGCAGGCATGGGGGGCCATATGGGACACCAGGATTCAAACCAACCATCTTAGGTCCTGGATCGGCTGCTTGGAAGGCAAACACCGCTGTGCTATCTGTCCGGGCCCGACTGCTGATTCTTTCTGGAGATTTTCTTCCTGAGTCTCTGGGACTCCAATGATTCTTATTTGTTTCTGTTGAATTTATCAAGGACTTTTTATCTTCATCTCTTCACAGTCTTTGAGTTTTTCCATAGTCTGATAATTTTCTTTAAGGTTCTTTTCCAATCTCTTCTGCTATATGGAGTTGTTATGCTTCTCATCTTCCATCTCACTGTCTCTATCCTCAGATTCTATTATTCTGTTGGAGTGGCTTTCCATTGAGGTTTTCATTTCATCTAAGTTTTTCAGTCTTCTTATTTTATTTTGGAGTTTTTTTATTTCTATCATTGTGGTCTGTTCAGCTCTATCTATGCTTTCTTTGACTTCTCTGAACATCCTTTACATTTCAACTCTAAACTCTGTTAACTAGGTGGTTAGTACTTTTAGGGTCATCAGAGCTGCCATCTTCATTCTCTATGCATAGTGTTGTCCTGTGTTGCTTCCCCATTGCCATACTCATAGTGTTTTTTTTGTTTGTTTGTTTTTAGGCCACATCTGGTGACGATCAGGGATTACTTCTGGCTATGCGCTCAAAAATCTCTCCTGACTTGGGGGACCATATGAGATGCTGGGGATCGATCTGAAGTTTGTCCTGGGTCAGCCGCATAAGACAAACACCATACCGCTGTGTTATCACTCCAATAGTGTGGTTTTTACTACATGTTGTGGTGGAGTTCATGGGCTAGAAGATGTGCATAGCCGCAAAGCGAATCAGAAAAGCAGGCAGAAAGTGAAGCAGCAGCCTTTTCTCTCATGAAACACTTTGGTGGTGGTTTTATTTGATTTATTGAATGTGTTTAATAAACTCACTGGTTCCACTGGACCAGACTGCTCCGAGCTTCTCCGTTGCACGCTCTGAATCTCATAATCTCATTTCTGAAGTGCTGTTCATCACATCAAAGCTGGAGGGAGGGAGGGGGACATCAAGGGGAAGAGAGAGAAGGGGAGGAGAGAGATAAGAGAGGGAGAGAGAGGGGGAGAGAGAGAAACACCAATGCTGGGTTTACTGAGAATCCACCTCTAGGCGAGTGGGAAAGCAAGCTGCACTCAAGTAAAAATCAACACTTTGAGGTTCTATCTTTTGATGGGAGCGTCACCTGCAGGGCTGAAGCCAGAAGCTGCAGCCCCTTTCAGCCATGAGGTAGTGGGACTATAGACCCAGCTATAGACCAGGACTGTGAGATTGTTCTGTATTTTGAAACTATGTTTTGTGTTTTTGCCTTCCTCATACCTACCAGACAGACACCCAACTGTGTGCATTAATGGTGAGGCCCTAGACACATAGTTCTTTTTTCATTTCTAGAACAGAATTCAGTGTTACATGAAAGTTTATACTTTGTCTTTTTGTTGTTGTTGTTACTTTTGGGCCGCACCTGGCAGCGCTCAAGGGCTATTCTGATTCTGCACTCAGAAATCACTCCTGGCTCCTGCTAGGAAGACCATATGGGATGCTGAGGATCAAACCTGAGTTGGCTCCGTGCACTGCAAATACCCTCCTCTCTGTGCTATCGCTTTCTGGCCCAGAGTTTAGATTTTTTTCTGAGAGTGATTTATTGGAGGCTTTCGTCCAACTGTAGTTAGAAGTATCTTCAGAGTTGTTGAGCCTAAGCACTGTGAACTCTCCCTGTGAAAAGTAGGTTTGCTAAGCCACCGTGTTATTTCTATTCAGTGCATTTTCCACTTAGGGATTTTTTTTTAGAGAACAATGGGTTTATCAACTTATAACCCCTTACTAACAAAGGAGGGTGTGTATTGAAAGCTATGAAAATGAGAGGGCGAGAAAAGTGTAAGGGGAGGGGCCCGGAGAAATAGCACAGCGGTGTTTTCCTTGCAAGCAGCCGATCCAGGACCAAAGGTGGTTGGTTCGAATCCCGGTGTCCCATATGGTCCCCCCGAGCTTGCCAGGAGCTATTTCTGAGCAGAGAGCCAGGAGTAACCCCTGAGCACCGCCGGGTGTGGCCAAAAAAAAAAAAGTGTAAGGGGAGAAGGCAGAGAACTTGGAACAGCAGCCATTGCTCTTCCTTTGAGGTGAGAGAAAGTACAGCCATGTTTCCTCATGTGAGGGGTGTGGAGAGCAGCCTGGAGGAAAGGGTGTGATCCAAGAAACTGAAAGGAAGAAAGATTAGGCTGAAGGTCAAGTATAGTTTATACTGAGAATTAGTAAAGTCTTAGAAAGAGCCTGGATATTCCTTCCTGTCAGTCTCTAGTTATAGGTGGACACAGAGATGAAGGCAGAAATTTGGAGGACCCAGCTGAAGCGGTGCCAGTTGGTCTAGGCTGAGTCTTACCTGCTTATTTCACTCAAAAGCTTGAAAGAGTGTCTGGGCCTGTAGTCATTTCATCCTCCCTCAGCCCTTCCAATTGCTCAGAGGTTTGCACATGTTTCTTGTTGGAACAGAGTTCTAACTTCTTCCTCAGGGAACCCTCAGAGCCAAGATAGCAGATATTGTGGATAGAACTGGGTCAGCCTTGTGCAAGGCGAGTGCCTTCCTCTCTACTATCTCTCAGGCCCCACACTGCATTTTTATAGGAGACTTTTTATATCTGTAGGAGTCCTTTGCCCTGCTGATTCTGAGAGATATCTGAGTATCTGGCTGGCTATCTCCCTATATTTTGTTCTGCCTCTCTTGTGGAGGCACTGTTCCTCAGACTGAATTCCGACTGATAGGGAGATGTGAAGAGATGAGTATCTCGAGAGCCCTGTTATGTGCCTGCACTTGGTCAGAAAATAAAGCAAAGAGCAAGACAATAACAAGAAAGGAAGATGAGGGTGATCCTTACACAGATGGCTAAGAAGAAAACAATTTAGCACATCATAGGGATGCTCTGAAGGCATAAACCAGAGCAAACCAAAACAACTTTGAAATGATATGATCTTGGGAGCTGCACAGTAAGGATCTGTTATGGAGACAGACAGAGAGGGAAGCATCGTTTACAAAGCAATGTTCAAAGCAAGCAGGGCTTAGTGTGCTCATGGTAGGGAACTGGAACCTGAGGTGCTGCACTGACAGTAAAGAAGAGACCCATTGTTCAGAGATCTGTGAACAACCAGAGAGACTGGACTGTGGAACGACGGAGGGAGGGAATGAATACTGGAATTGATCCTAGGAATAATGAAGGCCATTTGTTGGGAGACCTCCTCTTTAGGGTCACTCCCAGGAGCATTCAGGAGTCACCAGGGTGTTCCATAGTTATCTGGGATGAAGCCTGCCACCTCCACATGTAAGACTCCAAGTCTTTGAGCTCTTTTTCTGAAATGCTGTTTTTAATACTTTTGATTTTCTGGTTGCAAGAAACAGAAATGGAAGTCAAAGCAGCTTCAGAGAAATACAAAATTGTAATGGGTTCATGTGCTTGCTGGGAGTGCGGAAACAGTAATAAAATGGGACCATAAAAATTCTCACTGGACTGGAACTCAGGTTGTGTACACAGGAGACCCAAGTTTGATCCTCAGCACTGCATATGGTTCCTCCAACACCACCAGGAATGACACCCAAGCACTGAGTCAGGAGTAGCCATCTAAAGCCCAACCCTTCATCAGGGAATGAAGGATATGAATATTATGCAAATGCCTTCAGTTTGCACCTTTCCATGTGTACTCTTTTTTTTTTCTTCCAGATTTGGTTTCTACTGAGGCTAGATTCATAAATCCTATCATTCTCTCCCCGCTGGTGGTCTATTCTAGGTGTGTAGTGTTGTTCCTAATTAAGTGCTGTAAGTGCGTTATTCTGAACAGAGAAAGAGAGAGACAGCCAACACTGACATCTTACATCTTTATAAAATCACTTTTCACTTAGAATTGCTTCTAAATTTGAAAACAAAACAACACAAACCACTTTCCTCCTGTTTGTGAGGTTTGAGGTCCTCAGGTTTGAGGTCACACCTAGAATAGTTTAGGGGATACTACAAGATTTGTGCTCAGGAGTTGCTCTCAGTAGTACTTAGAGGACCATGCCAGAAATAACAAATCAAATCAAACTTCCTACAGGCAAGGTTCGCATTTAACCCCTTAGCCATCTTTCTGGCCCCTTTAAATTTCTTTTTTTGTTTTGTTTTGGGTCACACCCAACAGCGCTTAGGGGTTACTCCTAGCTCTATGCTTAGAAATCGCTCCTGGTAGGCTAAGGGACCATATGGAGTGGCAAGATTCGAATCACTGTCCTTCTACATGCAAGGCAAATGCCCTGCCTTCATGCCATCTCTCTGGTCCCCTAAGTCTCATTTTTGTATCAAACTCTTTGGTTCTATCCCCCTCTAAATCTCACTTCACTTGTACTATAGTACAAGTTCCACAAAATAGATTCTGTATTTGAATTCATTTAAACAATATTTTATTTTATTGTTTTTTTGGCCACACCTGTTGATGCTCAGGGGTTATTCCTGGTTATGTGCTCAGAACTCTCTCCTGGCTTGGGGGACCATATGGGACGCTGGGGGATTGAACTGCTGTCCATCCTAGGTCAACTGCTTGCAAGGCAAATGCCCTACAGCTATGCCACTGCTCTGGGCCCTAGACAATATTTTAAAATCAATTCTGGGCTCTTCCAAATATTAGAAATTTGAACTACTCATGATTTTTATGCAATTTGGCATTATATTAGTTTGATCTGGCCTTTTCTGATTTGTTTTTGTTTTTGTTTTTTGTTTTTTTGGATCACATCCAGCAGTGCTCAGGGATTACTCCTGGCTCTATGCTCAGAAATTGCTCCTGGCAGCTCAGGGGACCATACGAGGTGCTGGGATTCGAACCACCGTCCTTCAGCGTCTAAGGCAAACGCCCTACCGCTTCACTATCTCTCGGACCCCAATCTGGCCTTTTCTGAAAAAGAGAATCAGACCTGCCTCACGATAATGACAAGATGAGTTTATACCAAAGTATCTATTTAGATCTCTCTTTCTCTCTCTCTCTCTCTCTCTCTCTCTCTCTCTCTCTCTCTCTCTCTCTCTCTCTCTCTCTCTCTCTCTTTCTCTGTCTCTCTCTCTCTTTCTCTGTCTCTCTCTCTGTCTCTCTCTCTCTCAGATGGGTGCTTCACCTGCAGACTGTATTAGTCAAAACTCTTCTTAGCTTTAAGTGTCAAACTCAAAATGGGTTTGAAAAGAAAGATGGTAAATGTCACAGCAAAGAGGTTCAGGAGTAGAATTACTTTAGGACAGCTGTTTTTCAAAATTTGGCCTTTATTTTTATTTTATTTTGTTTTTTGGGCCACACCTGGCAGCGCTTAGGAGTTACTCCTGGTTCTCTGCTCAGAAATCGCTCCTGGCAGGCACGGGGGGCCAAATGGGAGGCTAGGATTCGAACCACCATTGGTTCTGGGCTGGCTGCTTGCAAACACCTTACCACTGTGCTGTCTCTTCGGCCCCTGGTCTTTATCTATTTATTTATTTTTATTTTTATTTTTATTTATTTTTTTTTTGGTTTTTGGGCCACACCCGGCGGTGCTCAGGGGTTACTCCTGGCTGTCTGCTCAGAAATAGCTCCTGGCAGGCACGGGGGACCATATGGGACACCGGGATTCGAACCAACCACCTTTGGTCCTGGATCGGTTGCTTGCTAGGCAAACGCCACTGTGCTATCTCTCCGGGCCCCAGAAACTGGTTGTTCTTTTGGTAAGTGACATGGGACACCGGGATTTGAACCAACCACCTTAGGTCCTGGATCGGCTGCTTGCAAGGCAAACACCGCTGTGCTATGTCTCCAGCCCCATGGTCTTTATTTTTAATGTTCCCTTTCTTCTAAATGTTGCTGTGATGAGAAAGATATGTGTGGCCCACTTGTCTGCAATGCTTACATACTTTCTAGTTTCAGTCTTTGCCAAGTCTTGCACACTCCAACTGTTCTCATGCATGCTGACTGCCCAATGCTTGATGGCAGTTGCTCACTAGATTGTGGTTGCTCACATGCATACTTGCTGCAATGTTTTCTGAAAGTTGCACACTTGGCTGCAGTGGTTGCACATGCTTGTCGGATGCTGGAGATCACATACATTTTGTCATTGTAATTGTGTATGGGATGCTAAACTGCAGTTCCACAGGTATGATAGTGTATCTCTGGGGACAGTGCTGGTTTGAACTCTTGGTCTTGTGTCTGCAAGGAATATGCCATGTCTTGAGATGGTTTGTTTGTTTTGTTTTTGGGCCATACCCAGGGTACTCGGCTTACTCCTGGCTCTGCACTCAGGGATCATACTTGGCAGGTTTGGGGGACCATTTCAAAAATTGGGTATTGAAATGGAGTCAGCTGCATCCAACACAAGCATCTTACACACTTTTATCTGACAGCACAGCTGGGGTTTTTGGGTTGTTTTTTTTTTTTTTCTTTTAATATCTTTAACATTGTGTTTACAAACATGATTGTAGTTGAATTTCAGTCATAAAAAAAAAACTGCCTCCCTTTACCAATGCCATCACCAATGCCCCCATCTCTCTCCTGCCCCCCTCAGTCTGTACTCAAGATAGACTTTCTACTTCCTTCACACATTGACATTGTTATGATAGTTCTCAATGCAGTTATTTCTCTAACTACACTCACCACTCTGTGGTGAACTTCATATGGTGAACCAGACCTTCTGGCCCTCATCTCTGGAAAATTTTTTAATTATATCTTTTATTTTTCTTAAAACCCATAGATGAGTGAGACTATTCTGTGTATTTCTCTCTCTGTCCCTCTGACTTATTTCACTCAGCATAATAGATTCCATGTACATCCATGTATAGGAAAATTTTATGACTTCATCTCTCCTGACAGCTGCATAATATTCCATTGTATATATGTACAACAGATTCTTTAGCCATTTGTCTGTTGAAGAGCATCTTGGTTGTTTCCAGAGTCTGACTTTTGTAAATAGCACTGCAATGAATATAGGTGTGAGGAAGGGATTTTTGTATTGTGTTTTTTAGTTCCTAGGGTACATCCCTAAGAGTGGTATAGCTGGATCATATGGGAGCTCAGTTTCCAGTATTCTGAGGAATCTCCGGGCCTGACTAAATGATATTTCCACCAGCACTGAATGAGAGTTTCTTTCTTCCCATATCCCCACCAGCACTATTTGTTCTTGTTTTTTGTGATGTGTGCCAGTCTCTCTGGATTTTTTGAACAAAAATAACTTTCCGGGGCCAGGGAGATAGCATGGAGGTAAGGCATTTGCCTTTCATGCAGAAGGTCATCAGTTCGAATCCCGGCATTCCATATGGTCCCCTGTGCCTGCCAGGAGCAATTTCTGAGCATGGAGCCAGAAATATCCCCTGAGCACTGCCGGGTGTGACCCAAAAACCACACACACAAAAAAAAATAATAATAACTTTCCTGGAGGGCTGAGAGATAGCAAAGCAGTAGGGCATTTGCCTTGCATGTAGCTGACCCAGGATGGACAATGGTTCAAATCCAGCCATCCCATATTGTCCCCTAAGCCTGCCAGGAGCAATTTGTGAGCACAGAGCCAGGAGTAATCCCTGAGCACTGCCAGGTGTGACCTCAAAACAAAAACAAAACAAAACAAAAAACCCAAAACAACAACAGAAAAGAAATACTGTATTTTCCGGTGTATAAGATGACTTTTTTTTTTTTTTTTGGTTTTTGGGCCACACCCAGTAACGCTCAGGGGTTACTCCTGGCTATGTGCTCAGAAGTTGCTCCTGGCTTGGGGGACCATATGGGACACCGGGGGATCGAACCGCGGTCCGTCCAAGGTTAGCGCAGGCAAGGCAGGCACCTTACCTTTAGTGCCACCGCCCGGCCATAAGATGACTTTTTAACCCATGAAAAACTTCTTAAAAGTTGGGGGTCGTCTTATACACTGATATACAGCATGCGGAAGCTTACTCCAGCTTTAGGGACAAGTGATCCACCCCCCTCTTACCTCTGCATCACATCCAGCTGCCAGGTGTCATCACTCAGTTCTCGGCCTGTCCTGATTCATCTTTCAGGGCACACAAAGGAGCTGAGTTACCAAATGCTGCATCCCATTCTGCCGCCAGGTGTCATCCCTGGTATGATACTTTCCGATGCTCAGTCTTCTGTTCAGGCTTTATGGGACACAGAGGAGGTGCTCTGTCTCCCTCTAGCTGGCCTATTAATCACTGCACCTCAGCTAGCTGCTGTTGGAGGATCCCCCTCTCCCTGCTCTCAATGTAGATCACAATTAAAAAATCACAGTCACTCACTGCAAATTACAAATATTAAATGACAGTTGGCACTCCAAAGTCTAGCTTCATTAAATATATACTGCTAACCTGTGAGGGTTCTACTCTTTTTCTCTTACATTTCTTAATTTCCATTTGGTATGTGTTAAAAGAGAGGTAGGTAGTCTTATACAGCGAATATAGCCCAAAATCTATATTTAGCAGGAAAAATAGGGGGTCTTCTTATACACTCAGTCATCTTACACACGGAAAAATACGAGAACTTTCCTGAATCTCAAGTTCTCCTATGGCAGTTGGAAAAGACAGAGAGAATCAGTTGACAGTTGGGCCTGGACACACTAGACAGGCCCCCTTGTCATGCTGGTATAAAAAGAGAAACTTGGATTATGGGGGGGGGGGGCGGCCCAGAATAATGACCAGATGAGTGCCTGCTGGCTCGCAGGGGTGGGGGTGAGGGGCGTAGATAAAGCATCTGAGACATGCTGCCTGCTTTGCAAACATTCACTTTTATATCATCTTTGAACCTGGGCCTCCTCTGGCTTGGTGAATTTCCATGTAATTCTCTCTCCCTCTCTCTAGAACCCCTGGGCAGTAGCGGCAAGCCTCAGACATCAGGAGGAATAGAAGGTGAACTTAGTTTCTTCCCTTTCCTTTCTCAGTCCCAGGTGGACATTGGACATCGATACAAGTTGGCATCCCTTGGTAGGCTCTTGGCCCCACCCAGCAGCTGGGCTCCATAGACCTCTGTGAGCCTTGCAGAACCAGGTCCTGGCAGCCTTGGGCCTCTGCAGGCTGCTGCCCCTGCATCTCTGGTAGCCTTGGGCCCCTTGGCCTTCTGTAAAAGGTGCTTTTAACAGGTCAAGTGAAATCTGGTTTCTACAAGGATTTCAGAAAAAAGAAAAATAATCAGTAAAAAAAAAAAAAAAAAAAGGAGGGGCCCGGAGAGATAGCTCAGCGGCGTTTGCCTTGCAAGCAGCCGATCCAGAACCAAAGGTGGTTGGTTCGAATCCCGGTGTCCCATATGGTCCCCCGTGCCTGCCAGGAGCTATTTCTGAGCAGACAGCCAGGAGTAACCCCTGAGCACCGCCGGGTGTGGCCCAAAAAACCAAAAAAAAAAAAAAAAAAAAAGGAAAAATAATAAGTAAAAAGATGAATGATTAAAAGAGAGAAGGGGCCAGAGAAATATCATGGAAGTAGGGTGTTTGCCTTGCATGCAGAAGGACGATGGTTCAAATCCTGGTATCCCATATAGTCCCCTGAGCCTGGCAGGAGCAATTTCTGAGCATAGAGTCAGGAGTAACCCCTGAGTGCTGCCGGATGTGACCAAAACAAAACAAAAAAAATGTTGTTTAAAAGAGAGAGAAATTGAATGAAAAAGAGAGAAATGAATCTAAGACAGAAAAGTGATTAAAAAGAGAGAAATTCAGAAAAAAAAAGAAAATAGAATAAAGATTTTAGAGGGACTGGGGAGATAGCATAGTAGTAGGGCGTTTGCCTTGCATGCAACTGATCTGGGAGGAATCTGGTTCAATTCCCAGCATCCCATATGGTCCTTCAGCCTGCCAGGGGTGACTTCTGAATAAAGAAGCCAGGAGTAGCTCCTGAGCACCACTGAGTTGGCCAAAAAAATCAACCAGTCAATCAATCAATAAAGTTTTTTAAAAAAGAGAGATTTAGAAACACCAAAAGACAGAAACAGAAAATGAGCAAAGGAGTTTTCTTTTTAGAGAAAAAGGAGACTTAGACACAGAGAAACAAAGAAAAAAATTAGGGGCCGGAGAGATAGCACAGCGGAGTTTGCCTTGCAAGCAGTCGATCCAGGACCTAAGGTGGTTGGTTCAAATCCCGGCGTCCCATATGGTCCCCTGTACCTGCCAGGAGCTATTTCTGAGCAGATAGCCAGGAGTAACCCCTGAGCACCGCCGGGTGGTGCCCCCAAATAATAATAATGATGATAATAATAATAATAATAATAATTTAAATAGAGAATTTTGCTTCTTAGATAGAAATGAAAGTGAAAAACTCATTACTCCACAATTGTCCCCTATCTGCAGGAAGCAGCTAGAAAGAATTCATCACTCCTTTACCCTAAATAATTGGGAGTTTTTCACTTTTTCTTTTTTGTTTTTGGGCCACACTAAGAAGAGAAATGCAGCTGACAACCACCATGACTTTTGCAGACCATCACCTGAATGAATTCTACTGACTGCCGAGTATAACTCTTCATATATGTTATTTAAGAAATCATCAAAACATAAAGGGTGGAAATATGGCAGTTGGAAAGACAGTTGGAGTCAGTGGGCAGTTGGAAAGACAGTAGGAGTCAATGGGCAGTTGGAAAGACAGTTGGAGTCAATGGGCAGTTGGAAAGACAGTTGGAGTCAATGGGCAGTTGGAAGAAATATGGCAGTTGGGCCTGGACACGCCCCCTGGACACGCCTTCTTGTGCTGATATGAAAGGAGAAACTTGGTCTCTACGGGGGGCCTAGAACAGTGACCAGAGCAGTGCATGCTGGCTCGCGGGTGGGGTTGGGCAGAAGAGACAAAGCATCTGAGAAATGTTTTGCAACTATTTGCTTTTATATTTTCTTTGAACCTACTTCTCTTCCCTCTCTCAGTCCTGGGAAAACATCGGACATCAATGTAAGTTGACAATTTGGCGTCCCTGGTTAGGCTCTTGGCCCCACCTAGCAGCTGCCCCCCCCCCCCCCAGGCCTCTGTGCGCCTTGCAGAACCGAGCCCCTGGCAGCCTTGGGCCTCTGCAGGCAGCCGCCCTGCAGCTCTGGCAACCCGAGACCTTTGTCCATCTGCAAACAGCTGGATATTTTGAATAGAAATAACTTTCCCCGAGAGCCGGAGAGAGCTCAGCGGTAGGGAGTTTGCCTTACAGGCAGCTGGTTCAGGACAGACGCATCCCATATGGTCCCCCGTGTCTGCCAGGAGAATTTCTGAGCGCAGAGCCAGGAGTAATCCCTGAGCACTGCCCGGTGTGACCCAAAAAAACAAACAAACAAAAAAGAAAAACCGTCAAATGAGGCATCCAAAAACTGCAGAGGCTTGGCTGGGCCCAGAACACTCCGAATGCCAGGATTTCTTGGTGTGTTTGCCTGGTATGTTGGGGGCTCTGGGCAGGACAGCTAGCCATAGGACCCCTGGGCTGACCACTTAGTCCAGGGGAACAAGATTCCCCCACACCAGGCGGGTCTTCAGGGCCACGCCTGGTTAATCGGGCCCTGGGGGGAGGGGGTGAGAAATCCTTCCTAGGCATCCAAAAACCACAGAGGCTCGGCTGGGACCAGAACACTCCACATGCCAGGATTTCGTGGGCTTTTGACTGGTATGATGGGGGCTCTGGGCAGGACAGCTAGCCATAGGACCCTGGGCTGACCACTTTGTCCAGGAGAGCATGATTCCCCCCACACCAGGCGGGTCTTCAGGGCCACGCCTGGTTAATCGAGCCTTGGGGGGAGGGGGTGAGAAATTCCTCCCTAGGCATCCAAAAACTACAGAACCGCGCGGGGGCGTAAGCCCCCGCGCGTACTTCATGTATTTCATGTATTCAGAATATCCCTTATTCTTATGTTATGTTTTCCGTATACAGAATGTTTATTTTGTATTCTCCCCTTTCCCACACCCCTACAAAGCTCTTTTTTACTCCTTAACTCTCTAACCCCTTCTCAAACATCACTAATCTAGTTTTCTCTTTTTAACTTCAGTAGTGTAGAATCGTAATCAAAGTCCAAAGCTGTGCATTGTGTATGACAACCCCAAACTGTTTCAAGATACATAAAATGGACACGTATTTCTTTAGAATATTTTGTGTTTTTTCTCTGACAGCTATAATTCTTACTAAATGTTGTCTTATACAGTGATGATTCTAACCACTTTTTATCTTCTCTTTTTGAGCTGTTTAACAAGGAATTTTGGTGGAAGAGTCCCCCAGTTTAATGCTTATGATTGAATCATGTCAATGGAATCATTGTAATTGTTCTTATGGCCCCCATATGCGCCAATAACACCATGTGGCATTGCTTCTTATTTGCATAGGCACATTAAAATGGGAAAATAGTATAAATACAAATAAGATCCTATCTAATAGAGATTAGAACACACAAACCTTGTAGTGCAAAGGGACCTTACACCCTGAACATTGACATAACGACCTGGCACAGACCTCAGAAGAAAGGGCATATTCCATTCTCCCCTGAACCAGGAAAGCCATCCACGAAACATCCAGGCTGGTCTATAACATCACCTGGAAGCAATCCTCTAACATGGAAGACCTACACTGCTCAGACTTCGACCTGCTCAAAAGAGACTTCCCTTAACACTGAGAAGACTTAACAACAACAACGACCTGCTTACAGGACAGGGCTCCCTGCATTGCCCTTTGATTGTGAGGTGAAAGGAGAGGATGCTCCACGTCCTGACTTCAATGTAAGATATGCAGATTCCAGGATCTTTAATACAGAAACATGATACCAACAACAGAGACTGTGTGAAAAATAAAAGTGTGTTGGCACTACAGACAATGTATTGGATTGGACGATCTAGCTTGCTTGGAGCCTAGACTTGGTCTTGTGCCAGGAAACTTCAGGGGTCTGGTCTCTTTGTACTTAGGCCAAGGTTATTTCTTTCCATGTTCCTCATATTTTGGTGGGCCTATGCAAACAACAATTGCCACTCTAACACCATTCTTACTGTGCTCCTTTGACTCTAATCCTTAAAAAGAACTCACTTAAAATTTGAGGTTAACTTAAGCTAATATGCATGTATATGGAAATGTAAGAAAATACTATGCCTGTAATGTTTAAGGAGTTACGTAAGTTTTATGGCTTTAGATTGCCTTGTGTACTGTTAAGAAATATTATAATGTGTTACAATCTGGGGACTTGAGGGACAAAGTAATTGTACATGGATTCTGTCTTATTTATCTTAATGTTCTTTGGCTGAAATTTCAAAGTTAATATATCAGCAAGGGGACTTCTGAGAATTATGTTATGGGTGATTGTCCTTCCACTGTAACTTTACCTTGTCCTCTTACTTTGCACCCTTGTTCTCATAATTAAAAATAAAAATTTAAAAAAAAAAAAAAAAAAAAAAAGAAAAACCTTCAAATTCTCCCAGCATTTGGCTCTTCTTGTCGTTTGATTCTGTAGCAAACCTAGAACATAATTCTAACAGCATTGAATTGTTACAGAAATCTGACCAAGATGATCTGGGGAAGGGCCCCCATTTATTTATGCATGCAGACTCAACCTGACTGGTGCTAAAATGGTTGAGCCTCACACACAGTGCACAAAGAGCTTTTATATGCTAGTTAGAGGCACCATTGCTCCTGGGTGGGGGTGGGGCATTTTTCACTTAACATGTACAAGAGTTGTTAACATATACAATGATCAGTACCATCAGTGATAAATATAATTTGTTTTAAATTCCATAGTGGCATTGCTTCTGTGACCCCATTTCTGTTACAAGCAACCTGATCACACGTGCTCTCTTCTGGTCTTACCTTTGTGATCTATGACCTATTTATTTTTCTTCAGCTCCTAGAATAGGTCACACTGAGGTTCCTCTGATTCTCCTCTTATATAATCACAGAGTGGAAAGAGCTTTGCTTTCCATAGGTTCTATGAAACCAAGCTTGTGCTTGGCCAACTTGGGGCAAATGCCTGGAAGGAGTTGGGGACCTGTGGATATCCTGCAATAGAAGAGCATGCTATGGGCCCAGGTAGGGAACTGGTTTAAGATAGCAAATCAGATGGCAAAACAACAATGAAACCTTGCTTCTACACTATACATGCCTCTAGCTTCCCATTGGCCTAATCATCCATTATCACAGTAAAGAAACCAACCATCCTGTCTGAGGGCCAGGACTCTAGATGCTCACTGCATAACCATGCCTGGCCCATATTCACAAGGCACCCAAGGATCCCACATCCATTCTGCTGGGAATTAAATGAGTCTTCACTTTGCAATTGATTGCTAAGCATGTATTTTTTTTTTTTTAGTTTAGTTTTGTTTGGGGGCCACACCTGGCAGTGCTCAGGGGTTGCTCCTGGCTCTGTGCTCAAAAACTACTCCTGGCAGGCTCAAGGGACCATATGGGATGCCTGGAACCCAACCTGGATCTGTCCAGGATCATCCTTGTGAAAGGCAAACGCCTGGCCATTGTGCTATTGCTCAGGCCCCATGATTCCTAAGTAATGTATTTGACTGCTCTGACATGTGTCTCACATAATTGTGAAAGGGACAAAGCTATTATTCACTTAGAAGTCCCATATAAGGGATGAGAGAGATGACTCAAAGGCCAGAGTGTACACACTGCACGCTGGAGGCCCAAATTGAATCACTAGTACCACATGGTCTCCTGAGTACCACTGGGAGTGATGCCCAAGCACCAGAACCCAGAAAAGCCCTTAAGCAAGCACACAAAGTACTATGTTCAAAGGAGGTGAGATGGGAACAATCCACAATGGTCTCAGTCTCTGGCTAACATGTCCTCAGAAGAGAAGCAGAATCTGGCCCTCAGAGTGGAACCTGGTGGCTTCCTCTATGCCCTGGTTGCTGCTCTTCCAACCTGCCCTCTCCATTTCCCTAGAGTGGGACCAATTGCAATTCAGGTGCCCAAGAAGGAAGAGTTCTTGATTTTAGCAATAAAATTCCTTTGGAAGATTTGAGTATAAAATTGCCTTAGCGCTGAGTAATCAGAGGGCTTTGTTTGCTAGCATGCGGTTTCTACAGCAATCAGCTTCCTTATAATATTGGTAGAGTTTTTTATTTAAGTTTTCAACTATGATTTATTCAACCAATAATTCTCCATTTTCTGTCTTTTTTTTTTTTAACTACTTTATTTAAACACTGTGGTTACAAGGTTGTAATACAATACGATACAATACAATTGTATTATACTTACCTGGCAGGGGAGATACCATTATCACGAAGGTGGTTTCCCCAGGCGAGATTCATACATTGCATTCCAGATGTGCTGACTCCTGAGATTTACCCAAATGTGGGAAACTGCATTTGTGGTAGTGGGGGACTACGTTCACACTCTCTCGTGAAGAAAAACAAAACAAAACAATACAATGTATTATTGTAATATAGTTTTAAAATTTTTTTTTGTTTTGAGGCCACACCTGGCAGTGCTGAGGGGTTACTCCTGGCTCTGCACTCAGAAATCTCTCCTGGCAGGCTCGTGGGACCATATGGTTGCTGGGTATCAAACCCGAGCCAGTCCCAGGTTGGCCACTTGCAAGGCAAACACCCTACCAATGTGCTATCACTCCAGCCCCAGTTTTATTTTTATTTTATTTTATTTTATTTTATTTTATTTTATTTTATTTCTTTTAGTTATAAAGTTGTTCATGAAAAACATCCAGAAGTTGTTTATGATGGAGTGTTAGTAATAATACAATGTCCAACACCCTTCATCAGTGCACATTCCCTCATCTCTCCCTTGCCTACCTCTGTGGCTTTTTTTTTCTTCTCTCTCTCTCTCTCCCTCTCTCCCTCCTTTTCTCTCTCCCTCCCTTTCTCTCTCCTTCCTTCTTTCTGCCCCCCCTCTCTCCCTCCCTCTCCCTCTCCCCCCTCTCTCTCCCCCTACACACTTAGTCTTTGCAACTAAACCCAGAATTCTCTCATCCTTGAATGCCCCGCCCCCATCTCTCAGAAACAATGCTTGGTCACCCACTATTCATGTTCTTCCCTGGCTCTCTCTGAGGGGAGAGAGAGCAAATTGAATTTTCTTTTCCGGTTACCTGCCAGTGGTCGGCTCTTTCTAACGCTAGCTATGCCCTTTGACAGGCAGGACAGAGTAGCAGATGCCTGGGAATTATCCATGCTCTAGCATCCTGTCTTTGCCTTAAGTTTGATTTAGGATATAGAGTTTGAATCCTGGAGAACCAGAGTCTTTGCCATCTTAGATTTTGAATAATTCATTTATTGTTGTTGCTGTGCCAAAGTCCACATTTGAGGTATTAGAGATTGTATCCAGCTGTGGTGCTAGTGATAAAACCCCAGGGCCTCGCACATATAAGGCATGTGCTCCCATACCGAGTTCTTTCTTTTTCTTTCTTTTCTTTCTTTCTTTTCTTTTCTTTCTTTCTTTCTTTCTTTCTTTCTTTCTTTCTTTCTTTCTTTCTTTCTTTCTTTCTTTCTTTCTTTCTTTCTTTCTTTCTTTCTTTCTTTCTCTCTTCTTTCTTTCTCTCTTTCTCTCTCTTCTTTCTTTCTTTCTTTCTTTCTTTCTTTCTTTCTTTCTTTCTTTCTTTCTTTCTTTCTTTCTTTCTTTCTTTCCTTCCTTCTTTTTCTTTCTTCTTTCTTTCTTTCTTTCTTTCTTTCCTTCCTTCCTTCTTTTTCTTTCTTCTTTCTTTCTTTCTTTCTTTCTTTCTTTCTTTCTTTCTTTCTTTCTTTCTTTCTTTCTTTCTTTCTTTCTTTCTTTCTTTCTTTCTTTCTTTCTTTCTTTCTTTCTTTCTTTCTTTCTTTCTTTCTTTCTTTCTTCCTTCCTTCCTTCCTTCCTTCCTTCCTTCCTTCATATCCTCCCTCCCTCCCAACCTCCCTCCCTCCCAACCTCCCTCCCTCCCTATCTCCCTCCCTCCCTCCCTCCCTCCCTCCCTCCCTTCCTTCCTTCCTTCCTTCCTTCCTTCCTTCCTTCCTTCCTTCCTTCCTTCCTTCCTTCCTTCCTTCCTTCCTTCCTTCCTTCCTTATTTTTTTTTGGGGGGGTTGAACTGATTGTGCTCAGGGAATACACCTGGCTTTGTGCCCAGAGATCATTCCTATGGGCTTGGAGACTAGAAGGGATGCTGGGGATCAAACCCTGACTAGCCATAGGAAGACAAACACTCTACCCACTATACTATAGCTCCGGCCCCCATCTTGGAGTTTTCAATCATAGGCAAAACTATATTTTCTACTTTCTAGTAAGTTTCTAGATACGTTTTTTAGGGGCACTAAAGAAATTATGTTTTTCCTCTCTGGGTTCTCCAAAGCCAGGACAAATAATAAAAAAAATCCTGTGGAGGATTGCTAAAAAATAAAAAAGGGGGGCATATATTAATGACATATATACCCTATATCTGTGGAAGAAATACAGTTAGGTTGAACATGCCTCTTGAGCTAACACAGAGGACTTTGGGAAGAATACAAGGAATACAAGTTATAGATATTACCAAGGAAGGTGCTTTGAAAGAATTTAAATGCTGTCCTTTTCATAAGGAGGCCTTAATGAAGATGTTTCTTTTTAGTGGGTAAGGGTGGAGAGGGTGAGTCATACCCAGTGGTACTCAGGTATTACTCCTGGCTCTGTGCTCAGGAATCACTCCTAGAGGCTCAGAGGACTATATATGATGCCTGGCATGGGCATGTGTGAGGCAAGTGCCCTACTTGCTACACTGTCTCTAGCCCTGACAAAGACATATTTGGAATTGTCAGATTTTTGTTCTTTCCTTCTTTTAACAGCCAGTCTTTAAAAAAACCTTTCTTTCTTATTAAATCATACTAAAAAACACTTAAACATAATTTTCATTTTTTTAAATTACATTTAATTAATCTTTTCTTTGTTTTTGACTATACCTATTGGTACTTGGGGGTTTATTTCAAGTTCTGTGCTCAGGGATCACTCCTAGTGGAGATCAGGAAGCCATATGGGATGCCATCCAATGAACCTGGATTGGCAAGGTTCTGGCACCATATATTGTTCCTTGAGTAAAATTAGGAGTGGCCTCGGTGCACCAAGCCAGGACTAGCCCATCATCACTCCCAGCTATGTCTTAAATTGTCTTTTTCCCTCCACCCTCAGCAAAGTTGAATCAGATCCCACCCATAAACTCATTTAATCTTTGTTGCTGCAGCTTCTGCAGAGATCCATCCAGTGTTGCTGGGAGTCACAGGGTTACACTCAGATGTTAAGGAGCAAACCCAGGAAGGAATTCAGGGTCTCACACCTGGGTGCCACCACTTGAGCCAAGTTCCTGGCCTCAACCTATGTAATCTCTATTAACTGTCTGTTTTAAGAGGTTAAGGGTTAAGGCTGCAATATGAATTCAAAGAGACACAATTTAGTATGAACAGGTACTATTTTCAGTTGTATTTGAATGGAGGGTCAAAATGTGATTACAAATGTTCTCTAATTATTAGCCTTCTTCTTTGCAGTTTTATGTTCAAGCATGCATTCACATGCTGGTTCCTTGACAATGCTAGGTTGTGTAATGATGCTATATCTCAAGGTATTAAATACGGGGGCCGAAATAAAAAGAAAAACCAACCTATATATGTACGTACATATATATGTATGTATATATATGTGTGTGTGTATATATATATATGCCGGAACGATAGCACAGTGGCAGGGTGTTTGCCTTGCATGCAGCCAACTCAGGACGGACCTGAGTTCAATTCCCACCATCCCATATGGTCCCCAAGCCTGCCAGGAGTGATTTCTGAGTGCAGAGCCAGGAGTAACTTCTTTTTTTTGTTTTTGTTTTTTGTTTTTTGTTTTTTGGGCCACACCCAGTGACGCTCAGGGGTTACTCCTGGCTCTGCACTCAGAAGTCGCTCCTGGCTTGGGGGACCATATGGGACGCCGGGGGATCGAACCGCAGTCCTTCCAAGGCTAGCGCAGGCAAGGCAGGCACCTTACCTCTCGCGCCACCGCCTGGCCCCAGGAGTAACTTCTGAGAGTCGTTAAATGTTGCCCAAGAACAACAACAGAATTAAATATAGTATCTTTTTCTCAATGATTGCTGAAAAAAAATCCTGTGGTTGACTTCTACTGGTGTGAAGTGGAGCATTGTTTGTGACCTTGAAACAATCATAGAGCCAAGGCTTTGCTGATTGTTCAATCCTGGGATATATGCCTGGTCTAGGTCCCAGTCTGGAGTCAACATGAATCACAGGAACATAAGAAGGGAGTGTATCTCCAAAGTAAAGTCAAGAATTTTCTATCAACTGAATAAGGAATCAAGCTGGAGAGATAGTATAGAACTTGTATGTAGTCCAACCCAGTTCAATCCCTGGCATCACATATGGTTTCTCAAAGAACTTCCAGATATAGACCCCAACACTGCTGGTTATAGCCCTTTTCCACCAAGGAAAAGAGAATAAGGAATAAGACAGCAGGCACAATCCAACAACTAGTACCCCCATCACATCTACACATCACATATACATTTTATTCAAAGACCAATTAATCTATGACTTCATTCTGAGTCACTGAGCTTTTGAACCACAATGGTCCATTGTTTTATAAAAGAGTCCTGTCTGTAATTCTTGGAAAAGTGAAGGAATTATCTCATTAATTGTGTAGCACAGAAATGTTCTGAAGTATCTCCCTTTACTAAGAATGCTAACTCGATTCTGAGAAGAACCATGCAGTAGATGTCCTCTTAAGAAACACAAAATTGGGGCTGGAGAGATAGCAGAGCGGCAGGGTGTTTGCCTTGCACATGGCCCACCCGGGACGGACCCAAGTTCAATTCCTGGCATCCTATATGGTCCCCTGAGCCTGCCAGGAACAATTTCTGAGCACAGAGCCAGGAGTAACCCCTGAGCACTGCCGGGTGTGGCCCCAAAACAAAAATACAAAAAAAACAAAAACAAAAAAAACACAGTTGGAGCTGGAGAGATAGGACAGTGGATAAGGCACTTGCCTTGTATGTGGCTGACCTGGATTCAGTCCCTGGCACCACATATAATCCCTTGAGACTGCCATGGATAATTCCAGGGCACCACTACGTGTGGTTTCAAAAAACAAAACAACAACAAAAATAAGCACAAAGTTGTACCTCATTGTAAAAAATCCTTGTTCTTATTTTGGGAAGACTGTTTTCCAAGATACTCCACAGTTGTTGACTATGAAAATTGCGTTGGAGAAATAGTATAGGGTTAAAGTTTTTACTTGTATGTGGCTGGCCCTAATTTGATCCTGGGTACTGCATGGTCCCCTGATCACAGTCAGGAATAGTCCCTGAGCACCATCGGGTTTGGCCCAACCCTAATCCTCTTACACAAAAAAGGAAGCTAAAGCTCTATAGATTACAAATGGCTATTCCAATAACATACTAACTTTCCTATAGAGGAAAAAAGAACTTATTTATGAGTTAAATCATACTGATGTTGCTACTCTCTCTGTTCAGAGAGTGTTAATTATGTTTTCTTTTTCTTTTTTTATTTTTTTCTAAAAAATATTTTTCGGGCAGGCTCAGGGGACCATATGGGGTGCCGAGAATCAAACCTGGATTGGTCCTAGTTACATGTAAGGCAAACGCCTCACTGGTTGTGCTACCACTTCTACCCCATATTTCCTCCTCCTCTTCCTCCTCCTCCCTTTGGCCCCATGTTTTCTCCTCCTCCTCCTCTTCTTCTTCTTCTTTTTTTATTTTGGTTTTTGGGCCACACCCAGTGACGCTGTCAGGGTTTACTTCTAGTCACATGTGTTCAGAAATCGCTCCTGGTGTGGAGGACTATATAGGATGTCAGGGATCAAACCCACGTCAGTCCTGAGTCAGCTGTGTGCAAGGCAAATGCCCTACTGCTATTCTATTGTGCCAGCCCCGTTTTCTTTTTGTTTTCTATTTTTTTTGTTTGTTTGTTTTTGGGCCACACCCGGCGGTGCTCAGGGATTACTCCTGGCTGTCTGCTCAGAAATAGCTCCTGGCAGGCACGGGGGACCATATGGGACACCAGGATTCAAACCAACCACCTTTGGTCCTGGATCGGCTGCTTGCAAGGCAAACGCCGCTGTGCTATCTCTCCGGGCCCAGCACCGTTTTCTTTCTCTAAAAATTTCCTGGGCTCTTTGTGCAAGTAAATGTATTATCTATCTATCTATCTATCTATCTATCTATCTATCTATCTATCTATCTATCTATCTATCTATCTATCTACCTATCTATCTATCATCAATATACCGTAATTTCTGGCATATAAGATGACTTTTTGTTTGTTTGTTTGTTTTTGGGTCACACCCGGCAGTGCTCAGGGGTTACTCCTGGCTCTATGCTCAGAAATCCTCCTGGCAGGCTCGGGGGACCATATGGAGTGCCGGGGTTTGGAACCACCGACCTTCTGCATGCAAGGCAAACGCCTTACCTTCATGCTATCTCTCCGGCCCCTATAAGATGACTTTTTAACCCATGGAAAACTTCTTAAAAGTTGGGGGTCATCTTATACGCCAGTATAAGTCCAGCTTCAGGGATGCGTGATCCACCCCCCTTTCACTGCTGTAATCCCACCCAGCTTCCAGGCATCATCACTCAGTCCTCTGCTTGTCCTGATTTATCTTTCAGGGCACAGAGAAGAGCTGAGTTACAGAGCGCTGCATCCCATCTAGCTGCATCCCATCCACCCGCCAGGTGTCATCGCTGATATGCGGCTTTCTGGTGGTCAGTCCTCTGTTCAGCTTTTATGGGACATAGAGGAGGCTCACTGTCTCCCTCTATCTGTCCTATTAATCACTGCACCCCAGCCAGCTGCTCTGGGAGGAGCCCCCTCTCCCTGCTCCCAATGTAGATCACAAGTAAAAAATCACAGTCACTCACCACAAATGACAAATGTATAATGATTGTTAGCACTCCAAAGTCTAGCTTTATTAAAATATACTGTTAACCTTTGACTTTCTACTCTTTTTCTCTTACGTTTTTTTAATTTCCATTTGGTGGGCGATAAAGGAGAGGTAGACTTATACAGTGAATGTAGCTCAAATCCTATATTTTAACAGGAAAAGTAGGGAGTTGTCTCATATGCCAGTCATTTTATATGCCTGAAAATATGGTATATTATCAGTTTCCACTTTAGGTTACAAATTCTGTGGCTATTTTCTAATCCACTTATTTGTTTTGCAAAATTGTTCCCTGTTACATAAATGCTTTGGTTTCCTGTTTGTGGCAATGCCACTAACGTTCACCAAAAACAAGGAACTGTCAATGCATTAGAATATAATTATCGCTTTTGCTGTTTTGTTTGTTTGCTGCTCAAGGCTTATTATTTCTTTTGCCATTATGTTGTTCTTACCATAAAATGTTAGAGATAGGAATGGGATTTTTTTGGAAGCAGAAAATTTTATACAGGAAATATGCAAGTGGAATGAGAAGATAATTCTGTAAAGAAAAAAAATAAAGGACACACTTGGAATGCAGATTACCTCCCTCTCTTAATGAATTTGCTGAAAAGTAAAGGAAAGAAATATGCAACCAGAACTGAGGAGTGTGGGCAATTCCCAGAGTGGAATGTCAACCTATGATGGTTTCAGGTCTAGTGGACATACACAATCTGATTGGTTGTTTCAGAAACCCTCATATATATAAACTATAACTAATCAGATAGCAGAAACAGCATTTCCTATCTAGACCTAACTAACAAGAGGGTTAATATACAGAATTTTTTACTACTGAAAATATATAGTGGTGTATACAGTAATGAATCATAGCATGATGCTTTAAAGCAGTGATTCTCAAACTATGGCCCGCGGGCCACATATTGTATTTGTATCTGTTTTGTTTCTTTATTGCAAAATAAGATATATGCAGTGTGCATAAGAATTCGTTCATAAGGTTTGTTTTTACTATAGTCAGGCCCTCCAATGGTCTGAGGGACAGTGAACTGGCCCCTTGTTTAAAAAGTTTGAGGACCCCTGCAAGAATATTCTAATGTGGCTGGGTGTGTAGCTCAATGGTAGAGCTTTTGCATGTGCGAGGATGTGAGTATGATTCCATGGCATGAAGATAAGTAAAAAAAATACTTTGTCTAGATGATCTGTGAATAGAATGATGGGCAATAAACTTTTTTCTGAGAAGCTTTTTTGTTTTTACTGTTACAGGGACACACCCTGCTGACAAAGTGTTCATTTTTATAAAGAAACCGCCTATTCCTATGATCCTCCCAGTTTGTTTGTCATTGCAACAGAAACATATGCCCTCACCTACTCCCCAGTGAAGTGGGGGTCCAGTACAGACAAGACCCTCCCTCTCTCTCTATTCCATGGGTCTTCAAACTACGGCCAGCTGGCCACATGCAGCCCGCAGAGGAGTCTGATTCGGCCCGCCAGCAGTGAGCGCTGTTTGGTTGCCAAGATACCTGCCAGCATATACACTCAGTGTCACAGTTTCTCAGGGATGACGTCAACCACCTCCGCCCACGGCATGTTGTGTGCTGGGAGGGTGGGCGTGAGGCCAGTGTTGAGAGGGACACTGATGCGCCCTTGCACCTGACGCGCACGTGCTGATGATGTCACTGGAGTGCGTCAGACACCGCATGGTGAGGAGTACCACATGTGGGTGACTATATGATGTAAAAAGGCGCCTGCTCCACCCCCAGGCAACATGGTGTCTGTGTGCTGTCCCTGCCTGTCAGTGAGGTTTTCCTCCACTCCCTCCACTGCCAAAGGTCAGTCAAAAGTGCCATAGAAATAAATTTTTGCCATATGGGGGGTTCTGCCCGATTGGGCTGTGGGTGACTCATGTGCAAATTCCACTTTGGGGGTGGTGAAGCATTCAGTGCTGAAATCAAAGTTAGGGGGTGGACAGTGGTTGGGATGTTAGGGGTTCGGTGCTGAATTGCCCATGTGGAAAATTAGGGGTTCGATGCTGAAACATTTTAAATGGGTTACATTGAAAATTTTATATGCATTTTACAATTTCTTTTCAGTGTTAACATGCTGATTTCGAATATATCAATTTGGGCATTATATAGGGAGATATAACTGAACTATCAGGGACTGAGCTGGTCTGCTTAGAAAAGCCTGCAAGGGGTAAGTGTTCACATCAGGGATTAATGGGGGTTCATACACTGTGTGTATATATACACACATATTTGTATTTCACTAATATCAGTTTGGAATCCCTAGGAAACAATGATGTCAAGAAAAAGAAAAATTGACGGCGAGTGTAGGATATTCAAAGAACAGTGGACTTACGATTACTTTTTTATGCAGTACAAAGAAAAAGCTGTGTGTCTGATATGCCAGAATATAGTTGCTGTGTTCAAAGAATACAATTTGCGATGCCACTATCAAACTCAACATAAATTATGTTGATAAACATGATTGTTTGGTTGGAGAAGTGAGAAAAGATAAAATATTACAGCTGAAACATACACTGACGACTCAGCAAAATACTTTTGTGAAGCAGAAGCAGTTAAATACTTCCTCACTGCAGGCAAGTTTTCAAGTTGCCAAGCTAATAGCGCACAATGGCAAACCATTTGTGGAGGGAAAATTTGTTAAAGAATGCCTTATTTCTGTTGCCAAAGAGATGTGAGCCTTTCAGGAGTTACAATGACATGAAGGATTGAAGAAATGGGAGAAAATTCGCTACACCATTTGCAAAACTCTGCAAAGAAACGTTGCTATTTTTCCTTGGCACTCAACGAAAGCAATGATGTTCATGATTCTGCCCAACTTTTCATTTATATTGGGACAAATGAGTATTTTGAAGTCACAGAAGAGCTTGCTGCACCGCAAAGTATCAAAGGTACAACCAGAGGAGTGGATATATTTGAAAAGGTTTGCCAAACTGTGAATGGTTTGGAGCTGGACTGGGTTAAACTAGTCAGTGTAACAACTGATGGTGCTCCTAGCATGGTGGGGTCTAAGAGAGGAGTAATTGCTCACATTACACAAGAGATGGACAAACATAACCATCCTCATCCAATTGCCATACACTGCCTTATCCACCAACAAGCGCTGTGTTGTAAATCACTGAAGTGGGACTCTGTTATGAAAATTGTGGTATCTTGTGTTAATTACATTAGAACTCATGCACTAAACCACAGACAATTTCAGTAATTTCTATCTGAGGTAAATGTTGCCCATGAAGATGTTCTGTACCACACAGAAGTCCGTTGGCTGAGTAGAGGGAGAGTTTTGAAACGTTTCTATGACTTACTTCCACAGATTACAGCTTTTCTACTTTCAAAAAACCAAGAAGTACCAGAGCTCAATGATGCAGAATGGAAATGGCACCTTGCCTTTCTGACATATAACAGAGCTACTCAACAGTTTTAATCTGCAACTTCAAGGCAAGGGGAAGCTCATCTGTGATATGGCATCACATGTGAAAGCATTTGAAGTAAAATTAGGCCTTCTCATCAAACAACTACAGGAGGAAAACTTCAGTCATCTCCCAACAACTCAAAACCTGTCAGCAGACAAACCATTGGTTGCATTCCCAAAGGAGACATGTCTGGCTTCACTAGAATTGTTGCAAAAGGAGTTTCTTTTTTTTTTTTTTTTTTTTTTTTTTTTTTTTTTTTTTTTTTTTTTTGGTTTTTGGGCCACACCCGGTAACGCTCAGGGGTTACTCCTGGCTATGTGCTCAGAAGTCGCTCCTGGCTTGGGGGACCATATGGGACGCCGGGGGATCGAACCGCGGTCCGTCTCCTAGGCTAGCGCAGGTAAGGCAGGCACCTTACCTCCAGCGCCACCGCCCGGCCCCGCAAAAGGAGTTTCAATTTAGATTCAAAGAGCTTCATCTCCATGAACAGGACATACAGCTTTTTCATAACCCATTTTCTGTTGAGATTGAAAATGTCCTTACAACTTACCAAATGAAACTGACTGAACTGCAGAATTGTGACTCTCTGAAAGACGCATTTAAGTCAAGTACCCTTTGGATTTCTATGCATCTCTCCCCTCTGAGACATATCCAAATATCAGGAACCATGCACTCAAAATGGTAACCATCTTTGGTAGCACTTATGCCTGTGAACAGATTTTTTCAAGAATGAAAGATTTGAAATCTCCAACCAGATCAAGATTAACTGATGCTCACTTGCATCACTTGTTATGGCTGGCAGTGACAAATATGGAACCGGACATTGACCATCTTATTAGCCAAAAGCAGGCCCACCAGTTCTCATTAAAATACTGGTGCGTGATCTGTTTATTTATAAATGATTTTCATTTTATTTATATAAGATATGTGCTGTGTGAGTAGGAATTAGTAGCTCATATAGTCCAGCCCTCCAGCTCTCTGAGGGACCGTAATCTGGCCCCCACTTTAAAAAGTTTGAAGACCCCTGCTCTATTCTATATAATTATGGTTCTTGTAAGGCTCATCTGCTGTTTCTGGTGACCTGGAAAATTGGTGGTGTCTTTTATATAAAAAAATCACATGATAATAATCACATTATACAGAATTTAAGACTGCAAAACAATGACTGAATTTTCACAAGGGCATGTGCTTCTCTGGCCACCTTGGCAGTCATATTAGTAGACCCTAAGCTCCTTTGTATTCCTTTCCTTAATGTACTTTCTAACCCCAAAGGCAAACAACTGTCCTTGAAAGATAATTATCAACTCATTTTCATGTTTGGGAACTTTAAGTGAATTTCATTTCTTGCATATGGTCTTTTTCACTCAACCTAATTGTGAAGAAAGATGTACTTGTATTTACTCACCTTGCCATGTAGTTTTGCTTTGGAACCACAATTTATTTTCTTCATTGTTTTAAATTGTTAGTTTTCTTAAGCAGTGTTCTTAAGAAGTTTTTAATTATCTTATAAACTTCTACCTATGTTTTAAAACCACAAACATGTCATCATTAAAACAAAAGAAAACAAAACCTAACAATAATTTGTAAGAATTGTTCTATATCCCTGTTTTTAATCTTTGAAGACCAGATATTCATAGATGTGCCCAATTTTTCTTCTTCCACTTTTCAAATACGTTTAAACTTTAAGGTTGAACCTTAAATTCAGTTGCTTTATTAGAGAATCATTTGTCCCGGGGGTTTTGCATATTACCTTTCTATACAGGATTATATCTGAAGGATCATATGGGGCTGCCATTTAATCTTCATTCACCCTCTTGATTCCTCTGTCCTTTAACTCTACATTCCCTTTCAGACAGCTTCATTTATTGTTCAATATAATATATATATTAGACAATAATATATATTATATTGGCTTTGGGGTCACGTTCACCAGCACTCAGGGATTACTCCTGGCTCTGTGCTCATAAATTGCCCCTGGCAGGCACAGGAGACCATATGGAATGCTGAGAATTGTCCATCCTGGGTTAGCTGCTTTCAATGCAAATGTCATACTGCTGTGCTATTTTTCTGGTCCTCATTGTTGTCTCTCTCTCTTTTTTTTTTGGGGGGCCACACCCGGTGGTGCTCAGGGGTCACTCCTGGCTGTCTGCTCAGAAATAGCTCCCGGCAGGCACGGGGGACCATATGGGACACAGGGATTCAAACCAACCACCTTTAGTCCTGGATTGGCTGCTTGCAAGGCAAACGCCACTGTGCTATCTCTCCGGGTCCCTCATTGTTGTCTCTTAAACTATCCTAGCACTAACTCTATTGATCCCTACCTGACTGACTGTGAAAGGCATTGTTGTATTGTTATTACTGTTGTTATTGTTTTGTGAGCCCACCCAGTGGTGCTCAGGGCTAAATCCATACTATGCTCAGGGATTACTCCTGACAGTACTTGAGGCACCAAGTGGTACCAGGGATGAAACTAGGTTTAGCTATGTACATAGAAAGCACCTTAAGTCCTGTATAAGCTCTCCAGTCCCTAGTTTTGCTACAGTTGTTTTTCTAATGCACCACTTGAAATTATCCCAGCCCAGCATGTTCTTTATTATGGCAGCTCAGTCCAGTGGGATCTCACAAAAAAGCACTACTCAGCAAGCACTTCTGGACCTGACTATGAGCATTAATTACTATGGGGCTCCTGGATCATCAATTCCATAAGCATGGATGCATATTACTTCTGGATGTCTTTACAATGGAACTTGGGAGAAAGGGAAAAGAAGTGGGGAGATGACTGTAGAGTGTAAAGGAGTGCCCTAAGGAAAGAAGTAGTGTAGTGACACTGGAGTCTTGGCAGGTCCCGGTACTGGACAAGGACTGTAAATATTTGAGAAGGCACCTCAGGCAGGGACAAGACACTCAGAGACTGAGGACCCAGAAAAGGTGCCCTAGGTGCTGGGGATAAAAAGCTAAGACATCTTCCTTTATCACAGGGTATCTTTTTTTTTTTTTTTTTTGTTTTTTTGGGCCACACTCGTTTGATGATCAGGAGTTACTCCTGTCTAAGCGCTCAGAAATAGCTCCTGGCTTGGGGGGACCATATAGTACGCCGGGGGATCAAACAGTGGTCCTTCCTTTGCTAGCGCTTGCAAGGCAGACAGACACCTTACCTCTAGCGCCACCTCGCCAGCCCTGTTTTTTTTTTTTTTTTTTTTTTTTTTTTTTATATTTTCATTTCCCTGCTTGACCCCCAGTTAAATTTAGATTTTTTTTTTTTTTTTTTTTTTTTTTTTTTGGTTTTTGGGCCACACCCAGTAACGCTCAGGGGTTACTCCTGGCTATGTGTTCAGAAGTTGCTCCTGGCTTGGGGGACCATATGGGACACCGGGGGATCGAACCGCGGTCCGTCCAAGGCTAGCGCAGGCAAGGCAGGCACCTTACCTTTAGCGCCACCGCCCGGCCCTAAATTTAGATTTTTACCAGGTAGTAGGAAGGATCTTAGTTCCGGGGACCTGGAGTTGGTACTGCCTGGCTCCCCAAGATCCAATTGTAGGCATTTCTTCCCACTTTGCTTTCACTGATGTCAAATTGGCTGCTTAAAGAGAGCTATTTTGACATTTTGACAAATGCTACAAATGATTTATTTTAGGTGAAATTAAAATTTTAGCATACTTTAATCCAACATATTCAACATATTAACATACAAAAATAAAAATGAAATTAGTGAAGGGAAAAGGGGAAATCAAGTAAAAGGCATTTACTTATGATGAAAGAAAAATTAGATACAAATCATGTTTTTATAATTTTTCTTTGTAAGCACTTAGGTGATGGCTAAAGAAGGGATGTCTTATTACTAGAGGAAAAGGTACACTTTGCTAGGGCCCCTTGGAAGAGAGGCTTTTAAAGTGTGTTGCAAGATCTGGAATAGGACTATAGAGGATAGACACTTGCCTTTCATGTGTCTGAGCTGGGTTAAATCCCTGTAATACCATATGATCCCATGTGCCCCATCAGGAATTATCCTGAGCATAGAGCCAGGAATAAGTTCTGAGCGATACTGAGTATGTCCCCAAAATCAAAACATAAAACAACAACCAAACCCACCAAAAAATAAAAATCAAAATGTGTTGCAGAGTGCAAGAGAGTATTGTGTGTATATGTTGTTGGGTTCGTGCTAGCAGCCTATTGATAAGACAAAGAGACCACCCGGCAATGCAAGTCACAAAGCAGGGTTTTATTTGTTTAGGTAGCTTAGGGTCCAAGACTTCTACCTGGGAACAGGCTCTCAGTCAAGGACCCTGAGTCAATTTTCCACTCAGGTTATATAGATGTACAGCATCAATCTAGATTTGTTGATATACTGCTTGCCAGATTTTTCATTACTTTCTGCCAAGGATATTGATAAGTGTATCATAAACAGCTTTATAAATATGGTCATGGTTTTATTTTATTGTTATTTTCTCTCTCTTCGGCACCTTCAGTATTATTGATGTTTCATGGCATTATGTTGATTCGCATGAATACAAGCAAGAAATTTTCCTCTCTGTAGTAGGAATTACTCCTCATGCAGACAGGAAATCTTAAAAATTAAGTAGGGCATGCCAAAGCCCTCTTTCAGGGAAACAGAATTGAAAGGGGTTGAGGGTTGAAGTGACAAGCAGGCCCCTACTGCTAAGCAGTGATAGGAAGACCACGGAGGTAAATTGCCAGAGGAAATTAGAGATTTTCTGACAGTTTCTGGATAGCCATAGCTTAAGAGCCTGGGCCCTGCTCTCACCCTCCACTCTCAGTCTCAAGAAAAGGACAGTGGGGGACCAGGGCAGTGGCACAAGCAGTAGGGTGCTTGGCTTGCATGCACTGACTTAGGGCAGACTGCTGTTTGATCCCCCAGCATCCCATATGGTCTCCCAAGCTAGGAAAGATTTCTGAGCGCATAGCCAGGAGTAACCTCTGAGTATCACCGGGTGTGGCCCAAAAACCGGAAAAAAAAAAAAAAGGAAAATGGATTCAGAGGTCAGAGTCTCACTCAACCCTGGAGAGGGGTGGGACAGGTGATCTCTGGGACACGTTTGCAGAGGGTGAGTTGCCCAAGGCCATCCTTCAGATCATCATGCTGAATTGACCTTATCTTTACATTGGCCAACCCTGATGTGACAGGTAAGATATTCAACACCTGCTTTGTCCTCGACCTAGGAATTCTCTGTAAATAATGGGGTGCCCCAGATGGAAATTTCTCCAGTATTGCTGTGTTAATGCACAGGAACAAGCCAAAGTTATTTAGTAGTAGCAGTCTGGTAATGTTCAAGGTGGAGAGAAAAACTATTTTTCTGTAGCTGATTGAAGTAAATGCATTCTTAAAGCCCACTCCACTCCTCTTGGGTAACTTATGTGGAAGTACCCAACCACCTGTCAATTGCCTCTAATTGATTAAGGTGGCGAAATCTCTAGGGAAAATATGGAAGCAGGGAGGCTTCCAGGGGAATAAGTACAAAGAAGGGCCATAGGAATTTTAATCAACGAGCTAAAGCCATTATTGACATTAGTTGTACCAGGGGTGGGTTGTGTTGTTCTCTCTACCCCAACAGCTGTTTAAGTGCAGGATTAAAGCAAAAGTAGGAACCCCGTTTCTCTTTGTGGTAGAGTCACCTGAACAGCAAAGACACCCTGCCAGACCTAACTGCCCCAGCTCACAAGACCAGAACAAGAATGCAGATATACGATTGTGACTATGCAGGGAAGGAAGACCAGAAAGAAAAAAAAAACCTCTCACCCTGAGATGTGGACCCCTAGATACACGAGCACCTTCAGAGACTGTGTTTTGGGGGGGGGAGAGGACATGTAGGACCCTGAGGCTTCCGCTTTCCTCATGAACGTTTCTGCTTTTGCTAAAACTGCTCTTTAGCTTGTGGGAATGATGCCTTCAGATAAGAGTTGGAGACCAAAAAAAGAGAGAGTTGGAGACAAAGGAAGACTCCTCAGTTGGGACCAGATAGCCAGGATGTTCCATGTGGGTGTAAGGATGGGAGATAGAAAAAGGGGACACTTAAGTCAATATCTGTTACTATGGAAGCAGGTTGTCTGAATTGTAACATTAAGTGGGACCCAATAGAATGTAAGATGTATTCTTTGAAATGTACAGGTGCCAATAGGAAATAGGGTTGATCTATATTGATGCTGTACATCTATATAATCAGAGTGGAAAAGTGACTCGGGGTCCTTGACTGAAAACCTGTTCCCAGGTTTAAGTCTTGGACCCTTAGCTAGCTTAAGCAAATAAAATGCTGCTTTGTGACTTGCATTGCTGGGTGGTCACTTTGTCTAATCACTTGGCTTCTAGCACAAACCCAACAACGTGTGTGGGTGTGTGTTGTGTGGTGAGGAAAATCAATGGAGACTTGAAAGGGAAGAAAATTTATACTAGGAAAAAAGGGACAGAATTCTAGAAAGGTAGGCAGGCATATATAATTCAACTCATCCCTCCTGTTTTGGGCAATATTGTAGATTAAAATTAGGACTTTAAAGCATGTATACCACCAGAGTCAAATACTCAGCCCTAATTTAATTTATCTAATTTGATTTTTGTGTCACATCTGGTGGTGTAAGAAGCTCTTTGTGGCTCCATGCTCAGGAATGATCACTGGCAGTATGTGGGGGACCATGTGTTTCTAGGATAAATAGCGGACAGCTGCTTGCAAGGTAAAAGCCCTGACCTCTGAACTCTCTTTATAGTTTCTCAGTTTCATTTTTACCTAAAGTTCTTTGTTATCAGGCAGACATGGAAAAGTTGAAAATTGTTCAAATTATGTGTATATAAGTTTAACTAATTTTAATACAAATATCTAATAAGGATATCACCAAATATAAGACCAAAGGATCTTATCATTTTTAATAAAATGCAGTTTATATGGGGCCGGGAAGGTGGCGCTGGAGATAAGGTGTCTGCCTTGTAAGCGCTACCAAGGAACGGACCTCGGTTCGATCCCCCGGCGTCCCATATGGTCCCCCCAAGCCAGGGGCGATTTCTGAGCACATAGCCAGGAGTAACCCCTGAGCGTCAAATGGGTGTGGCCCAAAAACCAAAAAAAAAAAAAAAAATGCAGTTTATAAACTATTAAAAATTACAACTTAGCAATATATCCTATTACTAATGAAGAATTCTCAATTGATCCCGGAGAGATAGCACAGCGGCGTTTGCCTTGCAAGCAGCCGATCCAGGACCAAAGGTGGTTGGTTTGAATCCCAGTGTCCCATATGGTCCCTCGTGCCTGCCAGGAGCTATTTCTGAGCAGACAGCCAGGAGTAACCCCTGAGCAACGCCAGGTGTGACAAGAAAAACCAAAAAAAAAAAAAAAAAGAATTCTCAATTATTGTAGGAATGCAAGGATAGTTCAATATCAGAAAAACTATCAACATTGTTATATATTCTAACAAACTTTCTCTTTGCCCCTCCAATTTAAAAAGTTTCTGACACTGAGACTATCTATAGCCATTATTATTTCTACAAATGGAAAGAACTCTTTTCTCTCTTCCCTTTATTGTTTTCGCAGTGACCAGGGTCATGCACACTTGGCTATAGTGTTTACATATGTGTTGCTGGTTCTTGCACTCTGTTTTATTTACAGTGCTAATCAGTGGTTGCACACTTAGATGTGTGGGTACACTAGCTGTGTACCTGAAATGTCATTCTTTATTTTGTACTGGAGATTCCAAACAGCAGAACCTCTGGATCTCACTTTTGCATCTGAGACATTGCCAGGATCCATCTGGCTAGCTACCTCATAGACCCCAAAGCTACAAGGCAGGTTTTCTACTGTTGAGATTCCCAGAGCCCTTATCTTAACAGGTTTTAATAAATAATATTATAACAATATATTTTGATGGATTTCAGTAGCATTTCAAATAAAACTCTGAAAGCTCTGACCTGTTTGATTACATTGAACTGAAATGAAAAACAAGTGGAAACTTCTCTCTATGAAAGCATATTGCATGCAAAGTGAAGATATAATATATAGAGTAGGAGCAGCCGTCCGGAGAGATGAAGTCATGAAATTTTTCTATACATGGATGTACATAAAATCTATCATGCTGAGTGAAATAAGTCAGAGGGAGAGAGATAGACGCAAAATAGTCTCACTCATCTATGGGTTTTAAGAAAAAAAAAGTCATTTTTGCAACAATCCTTAGAGACAATGAGAGGAGGGCTGGAACTTCCAGCTCACTTCATGAAGCTCACTACAAAGAGTGCAGTTAGTGCAGTTATAGAAATAACTACACTGAGAATGAATGAGGGAACTGGAAAGCCTGTCTAGAGTACAGGTGGGGGTGGGGTGGGATGGAGGGAGATTTGGGACATTGGTGGTGGGAATGTTGCACTGGTGAAGGGGGGTGTTCTTTACATGACTGAAACCTACTCACAATCATATTTGTAATCAAGACGTTTAAATAAAGATATTAAAAAATAAAAATAAAAAGGAACCCCTTGGGGCCTGAGCAGTGGTGCAAGTGGTGAGGCATTTGCCTTGTGCATGCTACCCTAGGACAGATCGCGATTCGAATCCCCAGCATTCCATAACCAAGGAGTGATTTCTGAGCACATAGCCAGGTGTAATCCCTGAGCATCACCGGGTGTGTCCCAAAGCCCTCCCCACCAAAAAAAGGAACCCCTTGATGGGACTGAAGCAATAGCATAATAGTACAGTGGGTAGGCTATTTACCTTGCATGCTGCTGACATGAGTTAGATATCATATGGTTCCCCCAAGCCTACCATGAGTGATTTCTGAAGGCAGAGCCAGGAGTAACCCCTGAGCACTGCTGGATGTGACCCCCCCCCCCAAATAAAAAAGGAATCCCTTGGTTGGAGGATATGGTTCAGTGGTAGAATATTGCCTTGTATGTGTGAGGCCCTGTGTTCGTTCCTGGCAGAGCACAGTCCTTTGAGCACTTTCCTGGAATGACCAGGAACCCCAAGTACAGTCAGATGTGGTCTAAAAACAAAAACAAACAAGAAAAAGATTCTTGTCTTTAATCCAAAGAACTCTCATGTACCAATATATTTGTCAAAATATAAAAACAAAAAAACTGAAATAATTTTGTTGAAAAAGATTTGAATGGGGCCGGTGAGGTGGTGCTAGAGGTAAGGTGTCTGCCTTGCAAGCGCTAGCCAAGGAAGGACTGCGGTTTGATCCCCCGGCATCCCATATGGTCCCCTCAAGCCAGGTGCAATTTCTGAGTGCTTAGCCAGGAGTAACCCCTGAGCATCAAACGGGTGTGGCCGAAAAACCAAAAAAAAAAAAAAAAAAGAAAAGAAAAGAAAAGAAAAAAAAAGAAAAAGATTTGAATGGTAGCTAAGTAAAAGAATAGTGTTAATATTGTTATTGATTGTAGCATAAAATAATTAACGATGGGGCTGGATGGCGGTGGATGGAGGCCTTTGTGCTTAGGCCCCAGCCACGTGGCTTCATCCCCCATCCAGCTGGCAAGTTCCAGGCCCAGGTAGTTGGCGTAATCAAGACTCACTCACATGCATGCTTCAGGAAGAATCATCTTTATTTATGCCCTAGCCACCACAGGTGTGTGGCCTATGTCAACCTTTTAAGCATTCAGCTATATTTTGCTAGCCCTGCATCTTATCTCCTGTTAGCCATCTTCCCTTTGGGCTCCATGCGGCCCAAAGATCCAAAAGCCAGGAAGCCAAGCCGGGCCAAGAGAGAAACGGCAAAAGGGCACCACCCCCGAATCCCCTGGCTCAGAGGTTTATCTATCCTTTTCCAGACCCCTCCCAGAAATGGGAGGTCTTGCAGGTAGTTACACCTATTATCCGGTTCCCAAAACTCCTCCCAGATATGGGTGGGTCTTGGGGTACACCACATTTCCCCCTTTTTTAAATATTTTCATGCGCCAACGTAATAAAGTGAAAATTAATATACCAGCCCTTTTCAAAAACATATCATTTGCAAAATATACTTTACACCTGTAACCTAAAATTCTATTAATGCTTTTTTACCAAGCACTATTTTGGAACTTTCATGTTCCTATACTTTTAAACTATATTGGGGGAACTTCATGTTCCTATACCTATTCTATACACAAGTACTGCAGCATACATGCATAACATACATTTTAAAAACAGGCTACGTACATTAAAATACACAGTAAAACATTTTGCAATTGAAAATATTAACTTTGAAAGACAACAAAACACATTTAAATCATAAAGAAAATGACTAAGACAAAGATGCAGGTGGTTAGAAATTAGATGTTTTAGTTGGGCTAAGCTGTTTTACCTTCCTTTATTTTTATTTTTTAACCACTAACTAGCTAAAACTTATCCCATTACCAACTATGAGTGAAATATATGACTATTTGCTTAGTTTCTACACCTAAAATCACAGTTTAAATGATTAATTTGTTCCACGCTGATCTCACCATGTTGATTTCACCATGTGGCTTTTGTAAATTTTTAGATTTTAGATGCTGGTTTGTTCCACGCTGATCTCACCACGTGGCTTCTGTAAACTTTTAAAGTTCAGATGTTTTGTCCCACGCTGATCTTACCACGTGGCTTTCTTCCGTAGTTCCAGGCTCCGCTGCCGGTTTGTGATCTGGAGCGAGGATTCCAGGTTTTTCGCTTTTCCGGGCCAAACTGAGCCCAGCCAAGCCGATTCCAGCCGATATCCCAGCCGAGCCGAGCTGCTTGGAGCTTGCCGCTTGGAGCTTTTTGCCGCAGGGGCTTCACCGCTGCCTTTTTTCCCCTCTGGGAGCACTTTGGATGTTCAGAGTTCCAAGTGATTTAAACTAAAAGTTCAGTTCGAAATTTCCAAAGTCGAAATCCAAATTCAAGCCAAAGGTCATTTTTAGAAAATCAGTCCACTTTAAATACAGTCTTTTTTCTCCTCCGTTTCCAATTTAGACTTTTAATAAGTCTTTGAAGAGGCCCAGGTTTTTGTTTCTTGTAACAAAGTTTCAGTTTTGGGCCTGGGCCTGGGCTGGAGGTGATGAAAGCTTCCACCTCTCTTGTTTTATTTGCCCTTCTTTTCCTAGAAGGGGTTACGGCCATATTTGAACATGGCTCCACGTGGCCCAGTGTTTTGGGCTCAGTGCACCCGAAAAGAGCCAAAATGAAACAAAAGAGCAGAAATCTCACCATTTTTGCTGTTTTGTTGGGTCCAGGATTCAGGTCAAAGTTCGGAGCGCCATTTGTTGTGTTAAATAAATAACGACGGGCGTTATTATTCCCTGTTCGGGCGCCATTATGTAGCAGGACAGCCCCTGAAGAGGTTGACTGATGGAGGGATGGAGAATGAGGCCCTTTTCTTCCAGCTCGGAGCACGTGTCTGCCACCCTGTCTAGCCCACGGTTCTGAGGTGAAACGGCGGGTAAACAGCTCGCAGACAATCAGGCTCGTGGAAATATTTGCTTTATTCGGATGGACAAAACTGAAGTCCAAAGACTCCGATTCAGTTCCATCCAGCCAAAGCCTCTCGCCTTCCACAGACCCTTGCTCTTATAGTCCAGAGTCAGGTCCCACCCAATGGTGGGATCAGATACCAACCAATGGTGGAAGCAGAATCAGGTCCTACCCTGGGGTGGGGGCAGAATGCCAGGTCACACCCTAGGGTAGGGCACAATCACCTAATCAGATTAGGGTGAGCAACATAGTAATCCCCCAAAATATTTACATACACAACAATTGATAACAGTATTGATGCTGTTAATAGATTATGAACTGAAACAGATGAATTATATAATATTTAGATTACCTAAATTTCTTCTTTCTCTTCTTCCTTCCTTCCTTCCTTCCTTCCTTCCTTCCTTCCTTCCTTCCTTCCTTCCTTCCTTCCTTCCTTCCTTCCTTCCTTCCTTCCTTTTTTCCTTCCTTCCTTCCTTCTTTTTTTTTTTTTGTTTTGTTTTTGGGTTACACTGGCTGCACTCAGGGATTATTCCTGGCTCTACGCTCAGAAATCATCCCTGACAGGCTTGGGTGGTGGGGAACCATATGGGTTGTTGGGAATCAAACCAAGAACTGTTGGGGTTGGCCACGTATAAGGCAAACACCCTACTGCTGTGCTATCACTCCCGCCCCAGTTTAGCTAAATTTCTGAAACATGATTAAGTATTTCCAGGATACTAACACTAGATTTTGGTAGGGCTTGGGAGACTAACTGGGGTGCTGAAGCTAAAACTTTAGTCAACTTGCTAACACTTGATAGGCAAATGTTTTACCTTTGTACTATCTCTCTAGTTCCCTAGATTCTTTTTTTGGGGGGCGGGGTTGGGTCACACCCAGTGGCACTCAGAGGTTATTCCTGCACTCAGAAATCGCTCCTGACAGACCCAGTGAACCATATGGGATGTCGAGATTTGAACCACCATCTGTCCTGGATCAGTTGTGTGCAAGGCAAACCCCTATCTCTGTGCTATCTCTCTGGCCCCTCTAGTCCCCTAGATTCTTAAGAAGATGCTGACGGGACGGACTGGAGTGATATTACAGTGGGGAAGGTTCTGGCCTTGCATGCACCTGACCTAGGTTTGACCCCTGGCATCTCATTTGGTCCCCCAAGCACTGCCAGAAATAATTCCTGAATGCAGAGCTGGGAGTAACCTCTGAGAACTGCTGGTATAGCCCCAAACAAATAAACAACAACTACAAAAAAATTGTGAGAGTATAAATTAGTGTAGAAATTTTGGAGAATAATTTTGAAATATCAGACAAATCTAAACATATGCATTAATACTGAACCGAACTCATATATTCCTCAGAGTTTGTGACCACCAACTTATTATAAAGTCTTTTTCTACCTAATTTCACCTAATAGTTCGGCCTTCGCTGGTGATCTTGACAATCTGAATGACATTGCCTTGCAAGTGCGGACCTGAATTCAGTTCATGGCATCCCATAGTGTCCTTCAAGGCTGCCAGGAGCAATTTAGAGCAAAGAATCAGGGGAAGCCCAATAACAACAAAAGCAAAACAAGACAAAGCAAAACAAAACAAATTGTAGGAATAGAAGAGTAGAAGTTGGCGTCTTGTAGTGATGCTTTACTTACAGGAAAAAGAAGAAGTAAAGAAAAATAGGCAGAATGTTGGGACCTGGGTTCTGAACAAAGAAGGATACCATTTTGTTTTTTATTTTTATTTAATTAATTAATTTATTTATTTTTGGTTTTTGGGTCACACCCAGCAGCGCTCAGGAGTTACTCCTGGCTCCACGCTCAGAAATCGCTCCTGGCAGGCTCGGGGGACCATATGGGATGCCGGGATTTGAAGCAATGACCTTCTGCATGAAAGGCAAATGCCTTACCTCCATGCTATCTCTTTGGCCCCAAGGATACCACTTTGTAAAGTCCACATGGCAAGACTTCTCAGGTTCTGAGCAGGAGAGACGCCATTTTGCAAGGACCACATGGTGTAAGCCACATGCTAAGTCTCCACAAGTCTATTTCCATTAACACCTTCCCAAGTTACCTGACTATACCAGGTAGGCTATCAGGGAAGGACAAGGAAACAGTAGGAAGGTACCCCTATAGAATAGCCAATAATTTTAAATATCATCAAAAACTTGGAACCTCCCTAGATCTCTTCCTTATATAAGCTTCTTTATGACCTCAGGCAGGGGTCATTGGAGATGACCTTGGACAGCTAGTGTGGGGGATTTTCTGGCAGACGAATTAAAATATTAAGCTTCATTAAATTTGTGGTCTTGTCCTTGGACACTGGACTCTAATAAGATAATCCTCCTTGCCCCTCTTTATAGATCATGTTATGATGTTTTTTTCTCAGACACTTTAACAAAATTCATGGTGCCTTAGTATCCATGTGCACTATATTAGGAATCCTGCTGATGCCCAAATTCATAGAAGCTCAAATCTCTTACATAAAATAGATTAGTATTTGCATATAACTTCTTCAGTCCTTCTCTACACTTTCAATTATCTCTTGATAACTTATAATATCTAATAATACAATGTAAATAGTTTTCATGTTGTATTGTCTAGGAGATAATGATTTTTTTTAAAGTTTGTACATGTTTTAGTAAGGATGCAGCTGTTGGGCTCCACACACCATCCCCACCCTGGGAAAAAAGGACTGGAGCAGAGGTTGCTGCAGGTTATAAACAAGGCCAAACTTGAGAGGGTGAAACACTCATACTCAGAGAACTTTCAGCCTCGTAGAGCAAGAGAGAGCAAGCTGCCCACAGTTTTTATTAATAAAACCCATAGTTTTAATTAAGCACCACCCAAGCTGGGAAGTGAGTCAGTCCCACCAAGGTAGGCTTTTGACATGTTGATCAAGAAGGTAAGTAGGGAAAATCTCTGTTTTGGGTAAAAACAAGTTGTAAACCAACAAATACAAAGAAGCCATGAAAGATCTTTGTTTTGGGTGAAACCAAAGCTGTAAACCAACATGCAGCCATGTAGACCTAACTTCACAACACCAATTTTTTTTTGTTTTGTTTTGTTTTGTTTTTTTTGGGTCACACCCGTCGTTGCTCAGGGGTGACTCCTGGCTGTCTACTCAGAAATAGCTCCTGGCAGGCACGGGGGACCATATGGGACACCGGAATTCGAACCAACCACCTTTGGTCCTGGGTCAGCTGTTTGCAAGGCAAACACCGCTGTGCTATCTCTCCGGGCCCACAACACCAATTTTTAATCTATGCTATGTTGAGTCTAAAAATGGGAAACCTAGACCTGGATATAAGTAGGGCTGACTGAAATGTTCTTATTTCTCTTTTTCCTTTTCTTACAATCCTGAACATATACTTTCTAAATAAAGTAGTAGTATCTCAATCATTACCTCAAGCTCTATATTTTAGGAGACTTGAGAAAGCAGTAATTTATTACTAGTTACTAATGGTATGGTATGGAGACTTTATATATGTGAATAAGGAGATGTCTATATGTGGTTAATTATGGTCTAGTTAGAATAGTAAAATATTATAAGCAATTATATATAACTGTATGTTTTATAGTAAGAGAGGATGGATCCCACTGAAAATTAAGGAAATACAGTTACACATGTAACTTGGCTGGTTCTGAAATTCATACAGGGAAGCAGAGAAAGAAATCATGCTGAAATTCTTTTTTTGGGGGGGGGTCACTCCCAGCAGCGCTCAGGGGCTACTTGTGGTTCTACACTCAGAAATTATCCCTGGCAGGCTTGGGGAACCATATGGAATTGCGGGATTTAAACTACCATCCGTCTGCATGCAAGGCAAACACCCTACCTCCATGCTATCTCTCAGGCCATATATATATATATATATATGTTTTTGGGTTACACCCAGCAGCACTCAGGGGTTACTCCTGGCTCTGTGCTCAGAAATCACTTCTGACAGACTCGGGGGAACCATATGGTGAAAAGGGAAGTCAACAACTAGTTACACCAGCCCCCACTGCTGTAGCTCATGAAACTTAAAGGTCAGATTTTGTAACCAGAATTCTGTAATTTTCTATGCTTATACCTGCTTTTTGTATCTAACCCTTTTTGTCTTAAAAAGGAAGTTTATACCAACCCTAAGCTCATGTGATAACTTGTACTGTCTCAGCGGATGTTATGCCCTTATAAGGAACTTGTATTACCTCAGCGAATGTTATGCCTTTATAAGGAAATCGTCCCTACCCCTTCACTCCCTCTCCCCTTCTTATGGTATATAAGGATGAACAAAGAAAGCCACGTGGTCCTTTTGTCTCTATTCGATTCTGAATGGGCACTGAACCCTGGCTGGCTAGAATAAAGAACCCACTTGAGCTTTTGCCCGAGTGACTGTCTCTTCATTTTTCTGTGTCAGAGCAGCATCTGGACTACTGAGCCTTACAATAGGATGCCAGGATTTGAACCAATGACCTTCTGCATGAAAGGCAAATGCCTTACCTCCATGCTATCTCTCTGGCCCCTGAAATTCTTATTATATACAAATATGTATACAAAGTTTAAAAGTGCAGAGGACAGGAGAAACAGTTAACAGCTGAACACCTCTTTTGCATACAGGAGCCCTTGGTCCAGTTTCTGGAATTGCATGGTCCTCTGAGCAGTGCTAGAAGCAAAACCCTGAGCGCAGATTTAGGAGTGCCCCCGAGCATTTCTGGCTGCAGCCCCCAAACCTAAAATATAAAAATGCAAAAAACAGGAGTTGGAGAGAGAGTGTGGCAGGGGAGGCTCTTGTCTTGCATGCAGTTGACCTAAGTTTAATCCCTTGTATCCCACATTACCCCCAAGCCTGCCAGGAGTGATCCCTGAATACAGAGACAGGAATAAACATTGAGCACCTCTAGGTGTTTCCCCTAAACAAAACACACACACACACACACACACACACACACACACACACACACACACACACACACACAAAATCCAAAACAAGTGCTGGCTTTGGCAGCACATATACTAAAATTGGAACAATACAGAGAAGAATAGCATGGCCCCTGCACAAGGATGACATGCAAATTTGTGAAGCTTTCCATAATTAAAAAAAAATCCAAAACAAAAATACAACTTCACATATAAGTCTGTATCTGTGTTTCTTTGTGTATTTATGTTTATAATAAAAATTAAAGGGCCAGAGAAATAGCACAGCGGCGTTTGCCTTACAAGCAGCCGATCCAGTACCTAAGGTGGTTGGTTTGAATCCTGGCATCCTCCTGCGCCTGCCAGGAGCTATTTCTGAGCAGATAGCCAGGAGTAACCCTTGAGCACCACCAGGTGTGGCCCAAAAACCAAAATAAATAAATAAATAATAAATAAAAATTAAAAAATAATGGAAATGAGAAGCATATACTTTACAACAGTAGCTGCTGTAGATAGGGATTACAGGAAGTGAGAAATGAGTAGATTCTGTTAGGAGCTTCAGTGCTATCTATTTTGTTCTATTCCTTGAACCATAGGGTGAAGTATTAGGATAGTGACCTGGCTGACCAGTTGTCCCAGCACCACTTGGTGAAGAAGCTTTCTTTCCTCCATTTTGCATTAATTGCCCAATTATCAAAGATTAATTGATTATATATCTGGGGAGCATTCTCTAAATAATCTATTCCACTGATTCTGAGAGTCTCTCTTTATTCCAATAACATGCTGTTTTAATGACTATGGCTTTGTAAAACAGTTTAAAATTGGGGAAAGTGATGTTTCCCATATTCCTTTTTTTAAAGGTTGCTCTAGCTATTTGCGGGTATTTTTTGTTCTAGATGAATTTCAGGAGTGTTTGATCCACTTCTTTGAAGAATGTCATGGGTATCCTTAGTCGTGATGGCAAACCAATGCCACTCGTGCCAGTGGTGGCATGTGAAGGCCTTACAGCTGGCATGTGGGAAGGTCTGCAATTAAGATATGCAGCATGTGCCACATAGTTTTTAGATACTAAAATCTTGTTATTAAGGTTTAATTGATGTGCAGGCACTTTTGAGGAAATTCTTTGGTTTTGTGCAGCAGTTTGGGCACTCGGGTTTGATCAGGTTAGCCATCACTGCCTTAGAGAGATTGAATTAAATGCCTTGGGGAGTATTGCCATTTTAATTATGTTAATCCTGCCAATTCATGAGCAGAGTATGTGTCTCCATTTCCATGTGTCCTCTTTTATTTCTTGAAGCAGGGTTTTTCTTGTGAAAGTCCTTCACATCTTTAGTTAAGTCAGCCACTTGCAAAAAATCCAAACTCAGATCTCCATCTAACACCTGCACAAAGGTCAAATGCAAATGGATTTAAGATCTTGATATTAGACTTGAAACTATAAGGTATATAGAACAATACGTAAAACACTCCATGACATTGAGACTAAAGGCATTTTCAAGGAGAAAACAACATTCTTCAAACAAGTTAAAGCAGAGAATCACAGATGGGACTATATTAAGCTGAGAAGTTTCTGCACCTCAAAGGAAATAATGCCTAGGATACAAAAGCCATCCACAGAATGGGAAAAGCTATTCATCCAATACCTCTCAGATCAGGGGCTAATATCTACAAGGTACTGGCAGAACTTAACAAGAATAAAATATCTAACCCCATCAAAAAATAGGGAGAAGAAATGACAATTCCTCAAAGAAGAAATACAAATGGTCAAAAGGCACATGAAAAAATGCTCCACATCACTAATTATTAGAGAGATGCAAATCAAAACAACAATGAGATACCATCTCACGCCACAGAAACTGGCACACATCACAAAGACTAAGAAAAATCAGTGCTGGCGGGTATGTGGAAGAAAGGAACTCTCATTCACTGCTGGTGGTAATGTCATCTAGTCCAGCCTTTATGGAAAACAATATGGAGATTCCTCAAATAACTGGAAATTGAGTTCCCATTTGATCCACCTATACCACTCCTAGGGATATACCCTAGGAACACAAAAATATAATTCTAAAATCCCTTTCTCACACCTATATTCATTGCAGTGCTATTTACAAGAGCCAAACTCTGAAAACAACCAGATAAATGGTTTAGGAAACTGTGGTACATAAACACAGTGGAATATTATGCAGCTGTCAGGAGAGATGAAATCATGAAATTTTCCTATACATGGATGTACATGGACTCTATTGTGCTGAATGAAATAAGTCAGAGGGAAAGAGACACACAGAATAGTCTCAATCATCTATGGGTTTTAAGAAAAATAGAAGACATTGAAATTTCCAGAGATAAGGGCCAGAAGGACTGGCTCAAGATAGAAAGCTCACCACAAAGAGTGGTAAGTGCAGTTAGAGAAATACCTGCACTGAGAACTATCATAACAATGTCAGTGAGTGAGGGAAGTAGAAAGTCTGTCTTGAATACAGGCGGGGGTGGAGGAGGAGGGAGTTGGGGGCATTGGTGATGGGAAGGTTGCACTGATGAAGGGGGTTTTTCTTTCTATGACTGAAACCCAACTACAATCATGTTTGTAATCATGGTGTTTAAATACATATGATAAAAATATCTAATCCCAAAAAAGGGGGGTGGTTAGTGACCTGGAACTTGGCATGGTTATGCTGATTCTCAATTTTTTTTCCTAGATTTAACGGCCTCATTTCTGGGCTATTATATGTTCCAAAGAGACAGAGAGCCATCAAGGAGCTTCCTTACTTTAACTCGTTTTAACATGCTCAAGTGGATGTAAAACATTCAGAGGAGACACAGAGGGTGAGAGCAGAGTACACTTAAATATTCTTTTTTTGTTTGTTTTTGGGTTACACCAGGTGGTGTTCAGGGGTTACTCCTGGCTCTGCATTCATAAATAGCTCCTGGCAGGCTCTGAAGATCATATGGAATGCTGGGAATTGAACCTGGGTCTGTCCTTGGTCAGTTGTGTGCAGAGCACACACCCTGCCGCTGTGTTATATCTCCTTTTCCTTAAGTATTCTTTTTTTTGGGGGGGGGGGGTTTGGGCCACACCCGGTAATGCTCAGGGGTTACTCCTGGCTATGTGCTCAGAAGTTGCTCCTGGCTTGGGGGACCATATGGAACACCGGGGGATCGAACCGCGGTCCGTCCAAGGCTAGCGCAGGCAAGGCAGGCACCTTACCTTCAGCGCCACCGCCCGGCCCCTAGTTTCTATTTCTTGAGCTATATTGCTGGTGGGGACTGTGGGGAGCCAGAGTAGGAAGGAATCAAGCACTTGGGAGAATATGCTACAGTCCTTCTGCTTGGCCCATCTTGGCCCCACTGGTGAAATGCCCAGTGGTGGCTGTTAAGATGGTGAAAATCTACACAACACCTATATAGTATGGGAAAAATGTGCTCCCCCCCCCCCCAATCCCCTTGTTTCACAGCTTCATCTCAAAGAAGGGAATCTCAGGAGAAGACACAGGAAAGAATAAAGAAATGTGTGAGGCCAGAGAGATAGTACAAATAGGGCATTTGCTTTGCATGCAGCTGACCCAGATTCAATGCCTGGCTTCCCGTATGAGCCACCAAGCAATTTCAGGAGAATTCCCGAGTGTACCCCCAACCACCCCTCCCAGTGTAGAGCCAGGAGTAACCCTTGAGTGTTGGGCAGCAATCAACCAAGCAGATGAAAAGGTGCTCTGAAAACCAAACAAAATGGAAAACGTTTATAGGTGAAAAGATACAGGAAACAGGAAGTTACAGGAAAAAGAACTGAGTTGGTGTGGTGAAACTTTAGGGAGGAAGGGTCAGTCTGGTGGATTAACTGACTCTGATTAACATTCCAGATAGCAGTGCCAAAGCTTTTTGCAACTCCATTCCTCCCCCACCCTTCTCAATCTAGAACTCTCAAGGATTAAAAAGAAGATCTAAAACAGACTAGATTTCGAAAGGACTGTAGTTTGCAAACACACTTGTAGTTTGGTGTGTGTGACAATCTTCCTTTAAGCTCTTCATTGCTTTCTTCTGTACTCTGACTAAGTTTAAGGGAAACTTTAACAACATGTTTGCACTGATAAGGACTCTAGGCCACTGACTACCATGGAGGCAGCTGGGTAGTTTCTTTCTGGAATACCCCTAGGTACTCTCTATTGTGAAAACATATGAGTTTCCTGAAAACCTGCAAGACTGTGTATAATTTGTGACAAGACTCTTGTCTCTTTCTGCTGACCTTTGACTCCTCTTTCAAGCTGCTCTCCAGCCCATCGTGGACATCCTTCCCAATTTAAGTTGTTTTCATTGCCTATAAAACCTCTCATTTGTATTCATTTGTTCCTGTGCTTTTGTTGAAGACAATTGCTGACTTAAGATTCCATTTCTGGGAGTGTTTGAACTTTGAAACTTAAGGAGTTTCATTTTGGTGTCTTTGGGCTTAGTACAAGTGAAAACCTAAAAGAGACCTTAGCTTTTGTAAGGATTGTTGTTTTTGTTAAGACTCTTATATTTGGAGAGTTTGAAAATCTTCCTCTAAGCCCCTCATTACATTCTCTTGGCTCTAATTGGGCCAAAGGGTAATTTGATTTGGAATCTGTTATTTGGTTTTAATAATTGAAAGATGTTGTTTTTTTTTTTTTTTTGAAAGATGTTGTTGATATGTAGGACATTCTCCCCCAATGTACTTTTAGGAAATATTTTTTTAAAAAGAACAAACGAAACAATTTAAGAGATTGCCTAGCCCTGCAGTAGCCGAAAGCCAGGTAAATTACATCTTTTTAAACAAAATCTTGGGCTCTTTGTAGAGGAGAAACAAGGCACCACACAGATGCAAAAACCCAAGGTTGTATCCAAAGAATGGTGAGCCACTTAGAAAAGAGAAAGCTACAGAAGAATTATGAGATTAAGAAGCAAGATTAAGATTAAGATACAAAGGCCAGAGCGATGACACAAGTGGTAGAGCATTTGCCTTGCATGCACTAACCTAGGAGGAACAGCAGTTTGATCCTCCTAGCGTCCCATATGGTCCCCCAAGCCAGGAGCGATTTCTGAGCACATAGCCAGGAGTAATCTCTGAGTGTCACTGGGTGTGGCCCAAAAGAAAACAAAAGATTAAAATACAAGAGATAAGATTATGAAAAGAGACCTTAAACAGTTCAAGGCTTCCTTCTAGTGACATGCCTAGATTAATTTATTTCTATGTGAAAACAACAGGGAAAAAACTATTTGAAAAATTTGTATAAAAGCTCTTCCCAATAAAACTGTATTGGCACTATAGATAATGACTTGGATTGGACAAACTAGTTTGCCTGGAGCCTAGAGTTGGTCTTACGCCAGGAAACTTCAGGGGTAGGGTCTCCTTGTATTTAGGCCAAGGCTTTTCTTTTCCATGGCCCTCATATTTTGGTGGGCCTATGCAAACAATAATTGCCACTCTAACACCGTTTTTACTGTACTCCTTTGACTCTAATCCTTAAGAAAAACAACCCACTTAAACTTTTGAGGTTAACTTAAACTAATATGCATGTGCATGGAAGTGTAAAAAAGTACTTTGCGGGGCCGGGCGGTGGCGCTAAAGGTAAGGTGCCTGCCTTGCCTGCGCTAGCCTTGGACGGACCGTGGTTCGATCCCCCGGTGTCCCATATGGTCCCCCAAGCCAGGAGCAACTTCTGAGCACATAGCCAGGAGTAACCCCTGAGCGTTACCGGGTGTGGCCCAAAAACCAAAAACCAAAAAAAAACAAACAAACAAACAAAAAAAAAAAACACAAAAAAAAAGTACTTTGCCTTCAATGTTTAAGGAGTTACATGGGGCCGGAGAGATAGCATGGAGGTAATCATTTGCCTTTCATGCAGGAGGTCACTGGTTTGAATCCCGGTGTCCCATATGGTCCCCTGTGCCTTCCAGGAGCAATTTTTGAGCCTGGAGCCAGGAATAACCCCTGAGCACTGCTGGGTGTGACCCAAAAACCACACACACACACACACACACACACACACACACACACACACACACAAAAGGAGTTACATAAGTTTTATGGCTTTACATTGCTTTGTGTGCTGCTAAGAAATATTATGTATTACAATCTGGTTCTGTTTTATTTTTCTTAATGTTCTTTGGCTGAAAGTTCAAAGTTAAGATATAAGCAAGGGGACTTCTGAGAATTCTGTTTATGGGTGGTTGTCCTTCCACTATAACTTTACCTTCTCCTCTTTTTTTTTTTTTTTTTTTTTTTTGGTTTTTGGGCCACACCCGGCGGTGCTCAGGGGTGACTCCTGGCTGTCTGCTCAGAAATAGCTCCTGGCAGGCACGGGGGACCATATGGGACACCGGGATTCGAACCAACCACCTTTGGTCCTGGATGGGCTGCTTGCAAGGCAAACGCCGCTGTGCTATCTCTCCGGGCCCTCCTTCTCCTCTTTCTTTGCATCTTTGTTCTCATAATTAAAAATAAAAATAAAAAAAAGTAAAATAATAATAAAAAAAAGCTCTTCCCAAAAGTCATTCCAACTTGCTTTTCAAATCTTGGTTCTTCCTTGGACATGTCTCTTGCTTACTAGTATTTTGTCTCCCTTTGTTTGCTGGTTTGTTCTTTTGAGCATGTGCTCACAAAACACACATTCTTTTCTTCTCTTTTCACACACCCCATTAAATTTTTCTAAATTTCTTTCAGTAAAAATCATCTTGCTTCACTATTTTGCCTTCTCCTGAAATTCTTTTTTGTGAGGGAAAGGCAAGAGACTCAGGACCCATGTCTATAATGAGGTTAGAACTACCTTTCCTGTAAAGAGCAATCCTGCTCTCCAGCAGCAAAAATTCATGCTCCCCAAGAAACTCAAGTATTAGGGATCATCTACAACACTATGTAGAACAAGTGGGCTCCAGCCACAGCTTGATGGTTGTATCATGGGGCTGGAAAAACAAAAACATTTGTGCTGTGTTGGTGTTTGTAGTTGACTAGTCCTAACCCAAGCCACTCATTTTCCTGTATGTTGATGGTTGAGGCGGATAGAGTAGAGAGATATAAACACCTTTTCTCTGGTCTCTCTCCCTACTTCCTCACTTTCCACTTTACAGAGCCCCTGGAAATTAAAGGAAGAAAATAAGAAAATGGAGTTAAGATCTAAGATTTAAATTTACCTGTAATCTAAATGTTGATGTTAGAATATGGTGTACCTGGGGCCGGAGAGATAGCATGGAGTTAAGGTGTTTGCCTCATATGTAGAAAGTCGGTGGTTTAAAACTCGGCATCCCATAAGGTCCCCTGAGCCTGCCAGAAGCGATCTCTGAGCGTAGAGCCAGGAGTAACCCCTGAGCGCTGCTGGGTGTGACCCAAAAACCAAAAAAAAAAAAAAAAAAAAAAATGGTGTACCTTTGCTTAGAAATAACATTGTGGGGCCAGAGAGATATCATGAAGGTAAGGCGTTTGCCTTGCATGCAGAAGGACGGTGGTGCGAAACCTGGCATTCCATGTGGTCCCCTGAGCCTGCCAGGAGTGATTTCTGAGCATAGAGCCAGAAGTAACCCTTGAGCGCTGCCGGGTGTGACCCAAAAACCAAAAAAAGAAAAAAAAAGAAAAAGAAAAAAAAGAAATAACATAATAACATTGCTTTGGGGCCTGAGCCATAACACAGCAGTAGGGCATTTGCCTTGCACGTGGCCAATCCAGGACGAATCTTGGTTCAATCCCTGGTGTCTCATATGGTCCCCCAAGCCAGGAGTGATTTCTGAGTGCATAGCCAGGAGTAACCCTTGAGCGTCAAAGGGTGTGGCTCAAAAAGTAAAGAACAACAACAACAACAAAAAAGAAACCAAAAACAAACAAACAAAAAGCATTGCAGCTGGAGAGATAGCACAGCCAGTGGCATTTGCCTTGCAAGCAGCCAATCTAGGACCTAAGGTGATTGGTTCAAATCCCAGCGTCCTATATGGTGCCCCCGTGCCTGCCAGGAGCTATTTCGGAGCAGATAGCCAGAAGTAACCCCTGAGCACCGCTGGGTGTGGCCTAAAAAACAAAAAACCAAACAAACAATACCACTGGGGCCGGCGAGGTGGTATTACAGGTAAGGTGTCTGCCTTGCAAGCACTAGCCAAGGAAGGACCCCAGCATCCCATATGGTCGCCCCCAAGCCAGGGGCAATTTCTGAGCACTTAGCCAGGAGTAACCCCTGAGCATCAAACAGGTGTGGCCCGAAAAACAAACAAACAAACAAAAAACAACCCCCCCCCAAAAAAAGCATTGCTGTGTTTTCTGTACTCTGCTTACTTAAGGGAGTTAACTCTTATAAGCCTGACTTTGCTGTGAGCCTAAGTACAGTCATAATAGGCTGCAGGTTCCCCCCCCCCTTTTTTTTGGTGTGTGTGTTTGGGCCACACCGGCAGTGCTCAGGAGTTACTCCTGGCTCTGCATTCAGAAATTGCTCCTGGCAGACTCGGGGGACCATAGGGGATGTCAGGAATTGAACCAGGGGGTGGCATCTGTCCTGAGTTGGCCACATGCAAGGCAAATGCCTTACTGCTGTGCTATCACTCCGCCCCTGCAGTCTTAAGGTAGGTTCCTGGAACCAGACTGTAGGGGTAAATGCCAGAAAAAATACATCCATATAAGGCTAAACAGCAGCTGACAGCTGGCCAGATGACAACCACACCTTGGGTCTGCAGCAATGGACAGATAGCTAGATAATAATACACCCTGAATCTGGGAACACACAGCCCACACAGCCGTCTGTCTAATGCTACATTTAAATTACAACCAATCTTAGCCCAACCTTGTACTAAGGATCAATAATTTTAAACATCAACTACCTAGAGGTAAGAATTCCCTAGACTGAGCCCTAGGTACTTTTTAAATTTGGCATGTGAGCCATTCTCATGGTCTTCATTCCTTAGGAGATGTTGGACCCCAGCATGCTGGAATAAACTCCCTTGCATTTTTACATTACTGCCTGTCTTGCTGGTGGTCTTTATGGGTGGCCGATAGTGAGTTCCAGACTTAACAATGGAATCAAACTAAAGGAAAAACAAAGTGTCTTTTGTTTGTTTTGTGGTCCCACTCATTGATGTTCCCTTGAGCTATCTCTCTGGTTCAAAATGCTTTTAAAAAATAAGATCTACTAATGTTGGATAAAAGATGAACCTCAATTAAAAGCTTTTCTACATTGACAGCACTTATAAGAATACATTATGGGGGACTTTTGGGGTGTTGCCCACCTGTATGCAGAATAATAGCATTTCCATATTCATTATATTTGAATATTTCTTACTTTCTGAATGCACATTAAATTTGAAGCTAGTTTTGAAGTTGCCACACTTTAAGGACTACCACCCCCATTTTATGGTTTTTTGGGCCAAACCTGGCAGCATTTAGGGGTTACTTCTGGCTCTGCACTCAGAAATCACTCCTGGCAGGCTCAGGAGACCATAGGGGATTCAGGGGATGGAACCAGGGTCCATCCTGAGTAGGCTGAATGCAAGGCTAATGTCCTACCTCTGTGCTGTTACTCTGGCCCCACTAAGGACTCTCTTTTCACAGGTATTTCTTCTTGGGTATAAAACAATTGAGTTAACTGACTTAAGCATCAAAGTTTTTCTTATCTTCACAACATTCTAAATGTCTTTTCTCAGTGTTGTTTGTCTTAAGAATTAAAGATTCGGGCCGGAAAGGTGGCGCTAGAGGTAAGGTGTCTGCCTTGCAAGCGCTAGCGTAGGATGGACTGCGGTTCGATCCCCCGGTGTCCCATATGGTCCCCCAAGCCAGGGGCGATTTCTGAGCGCATAGCCAGGAGTAACCCCTGAGCGTCAAACGGGTGTGGCCCAAAAACCAAAAAAAAAAAAAGAAAAAAAAGAATTAAAGATTCTTAGACCCTAGTCTAGGCTTTGGCCTAGGATTTGTACAAAAACCAAGATCTCGAATTCCAGAGGTTTGACTTTGACAACTGAGACTGAGCAGAACTTCTGAAACCATAAAGAAAGACTCTATCCTACGCTTTGTTTTAGGATCTGTGAAAAAAACAAAAACAAAAACAAAACAAGATCACTAATTATAGAAGACTGACTACAACAACCATGATGTAGCAGAACTTCTAGAATCATAAAGAAAGACTCTACCCTAGACTTCGTCCTATGACCTGTGCAAATACCAAGATCCTAATTACAGAAGATGGATTTTGTCAAACACAACTGAGCAGAACGTTTCCTGGCACCATAGAAAGACCTTGGGGTTCAATAATGATATGTTCGGAGCCTGTAGTTGTTCCCATGGCAGAATGCTTCAAGGGTGGAGAAACCCTGTATCTCTTAGGCCAAAGGAAATTTTCTTTCTAATTTCACCAATACTTACTGTGTCTATGCAAAAACAAACAAACAAACAAACCACAAAGCCTTGCCACACCAGCCCTCTTCCGTTTTTCTTTCTCTTTTTTTCTTCTTTTAAAATGATTATTATAATTTCTAGATGGAATCCTCCCAGCTTTCTTCCCCCCCCCAAAAAAAGAACCACAGAACTTGAATCATCTTGTTCTGCCTCATAAATTGAGGACAAAAAAAAAGTGGATGGTAACAGGAGCAAACAGTCACATGAACTTTGAGTAGAAGAAATAAAAACTAATCAGACCTAAACACCAAACCCAAAGTCAACAACAACAGAATCAAGATGCCCAATCTACAACAAGCTATACCACAAAGGGGACCTGTTACACTAGCAAAGGGCAAAGGGCAAAGGAATGGGATGCATGCTGGGAACAGGGGTGGAGGAAGGACAACACTGGTGGTGAGAATGACCCTAATTCTCTGTCACTATGTGCCTTAAGTAAAACTGTGAAAGACTTGTAATTTGCATTGGTCACAATAAAAATTATTTAAAATTAAAATAAAACCACAATAAGGGCCGGAGAGATAGCATAGAGGTAGGGTGTTTGCCTTGCATGCAGAAGGACAGTAGTTCGAATTCTATATGGTCCCTCGAGCAGCCTGCAGGAGCGATTTCTGAGCATAGAGCCAAGAGTAACCCCTGAGTGCTGCCAGGTGTGACCCAAAAACAAAAACAAGGGGCCAGAGAGATAGCATTGAGTTATGTCATTTGCCTTGCATGCAGAAGATCATTGGTTCAAATCCTGGGATCCCATGTGGTCCCCCGAGCCTGCCAGGAACAATTTCTGCGTGCAGAGCCAGGAGTAAACCCTGAGCATGGTTGGGTGTGACCCAAAACCAACAAAACAAAACAAAAACAACAACAACAACAAAACAATAAAAACTACAAATAAAACCCACCAACTAATTTAGTTAGGGAAAAAAAAGAATTAAAGATTCTTGGGGCCAGAGTGATAACACAGAGGTAGGGTTTTTGCCTTGCACATGGCTAACCTGGGATGGACCAGGGTTTGATTCTCGGCATCCCATATGATTTCCTGACCCTCCCAGGAGCAATTTCTGAAGGCAGAGCCAGGAGTAACTGGAGTGCCACTGGGTGTGGCCCCAAAACAAACAAACATAAAAAAGAATTAGTTTCTTGTGGTAAATTAAAAAAAGATACGATCTAAGGGCTGGAACATCTAAGGGCTGGAACGAGATAATACAATGGGTTGGCCATAATACAATGGGTTGAGTTGCCTTGCACACATCTGACCCCGATTCGATTTCCAGTGCCAATCCTATTAAGAATGCTTCCTGAGTGCAAAGCCAGAAATAATCCCTGAACACTTCTGGGTGTGACCCCAAAACAAACAAACAAAAAACCCAAACAGAAAAACAAACAAAACCAGAAGGAAAATAAAAAAATACTCTCTAGGACCAGAGAGATAGTATAAGAGGTAAAGCACTTACCTTTGCATGTAACTGATCCTGGTTCAATACCTAGCACTTCTTATAATACCACCAGTCACTCCTAAGCACTGACCACCTCCCTTCCCTAAGGAAAACAAGACTTAATGGTTACATATTTTTTGGTGGGGGGTGGGCAGTGGGAAGTGTGAGTGGAGGAAAATGAGGTGTTTGACTCCCTAGTGGTTGTGTTAAATAGAGTTCCAGTCCTCGGTGCTGTGGGAATTTTGTGAAGGTTCCAGTGAGGAATTACATTTCTCATCTAGATAGAATAGTATGTGCAAACTATTTAAAGCAAGAGATTTGTGTGATTAGAGCCAAGTGATAGGGGCAGAGCAGGAGAAGAAACGTGTCAGGGGAGGGTGGGAAACTGAAATTATTTCAGTCCTCCTTCTGAACTTTGACCTTTTGACCTTTGACCGGACACAATCTTTCCTTTCGTCTTATCTACTGTCTCTTATCATTTGGAGGTGGTTTGTCAAAAGCCCCACCCCCTTTTCTCTGATCACTATCCTGAGTTCCTTTTGTTAGATTTGCCTGAGGCCAGGGGTGGAGTATCTCTACCCTTCATCTATAGCCCAAAGGACTAAGTGCATAGTTTTCAAGTCAAAACTGGAAAAACTTGTTAGATCTGGAAGGATTAAAATAATAAAAGAGGATAGGGGAGTCAGTCTATGAAAACAAAGGAAGGGCTTTGAGGCACCCACTTCTGTGAGAGGGAAGAAAGAGCCAGTAGAGCTGGTTGGAGGGAGGAATGCAAGAAGTGAGCTACACTGTGGCTGTTTCATTTAGCTGTATCAGCAGTATTGAAAACATTTAGAGTGGCTACTTGTTCCAAAATCTTGTCATCAGGTTTGGGTTTAATTTCCTCTAGTCTTTTCTTTTTTCACCCTTATGATATTCTCATTGACAAAGAAAACATACCTGAAGTGGTTGACAGTCTATTTTCTTTGCCATGACAAAGAAAACAGACATAAAATGGTTAACATTTGGTTTTCCTTCTCATTCCCCCAACCCTGTCTTTCCCAGCTTTCTCCCTGCAACCACAGCAGCAGTGCCAGCTTCTCCTGTAGCAGCCCCATCCTGTTCTGCTTCCCTTCTCATATAGGATCAAGTCTTTTTCCACAAGGCATCCATAACTTTGTCCCTTGTTTCTTATTTTAATTTGTTTTTCTCTTGACTCTTGCACCTTGGTCATTCCATGAGGGCAATGGATGGATGGTCTGAGCAAAGTTCTGCCACAGCAGATCTATTTTGGGTCAGGTAATTTATTTGCTTGGGAGGTTGCCTTGTGCAATGTAGATGTTTATTTTTTATTTAGAGAGAGGAGAGAAAGAGACGGGGAGGGAGGAAAGAGAGGGGAGTGAGAGAGGGGAGAGAAGAGGGGAGGAGTCTAGAAAGGAGGCAACTCTAGAAAGGAGTGCACCAAAGTACCAAACAGTTATTCCGCACTTATTTAGACTGTATTTTGTATGCATTTTTGGTATGTGTCTGTTAGTGGAAAGAGGCCTATAGCTGGGGGTGGCTCTTGCCCTGTGATGTGATGTGAAAAGAACTGTGCCACAGAGCTGCCTCCTGCATTTATTTTGCCAAGTTAAGAAGAGCACAAGCACTGGGATGAGAGGGAGGAGCAAGAACCTTCTGGAAGGCAGCTTCTCACCAGGTCCTTCAACTGTGGCTTTTATAACTCCTGGGTAGTTAGTGTAGAGCAGGTCCAGGCTGTGCTAAGGAAGAGTCTCAGTTTGATGCCTTTACCTTGTAATGGGTGTGGGGGGAGGTACTTGTTTGGATTCGAAATGTCTTTGTATGGTGTGTATGGTTTTTTTTTTTTGGCGGGGGGGGGGGGAGGCACACCTGGCTTTACTCAGGGGTTACTCCTGGCTGTCTGCTCAGAAATAGCTCCTGGCAGGCACAGGGGACCATATGGGACACCGGGATTTGAACCTTTGGTCCTGGATCGGCTGCTTGCAAGGCAAACACCATTGTGCTATCTCTCCGGGCCCGTGGTGTGTATGTTTTACTTGTCAGAGTTTGATCTTTGAAGCCGTCCAGGAGGGGCCTCTGCAGCACTGCTGGGTGTGGCCACTAAACAACTAAAACAAAGACTTGAACAAAAAGTCTTTGTTTCAAAAAGTTTTTGTTCCAAAATGTCTTTGTTCAGACTCCAACCCTACTGGAAGGAGAAAATAGTCTAATCTGAAAAGCCTTTGCTGTGCATATAGCCCTAAGGCAACCTGCAGGCTGGAGCCAGGCCCCAGTAGAAGCTCAGAAGGTCAGGTCACAGTGATAGCATATATGGGTAGGTATGTGTTGCTGGTGGAGGAAGTCAGGGCCTCACAAGGTGAGGGTTGTGCTGAGCCATAACCCAGCCTTCCTGGTTAGGCAAATGTTCAGAGCCAAGAGCTAAATCCCTGGTCCCAAGAAGACAGACTATAGTAACATTTTGCCCTGCAAACCAAGTAAAGTTCTGGGACACAATTTGGACATTCTAGGCACATTTATAAACATACAAGTTTGAATATTGGGTATGATTAAAGCCGTTTAGAAATATTATTGAGGGGCCGGCGAGATAGCATGGAGGTAAGGTATTTGCCTTGCATGCAGAAGGACGGTGATTTGAATCCCGGCATTCCATATGGTCCCCGAGTCTGTCAGGAGCGATTTCTGAGTGTAGAGCCAGGAGTAACCCCTGAGTGCTGCTGGATGTGACCCAAAAACAAACAAACAAAAAAGAAATACCATCTCATCTAAGATAGGGGTATAGTTCAGTGTAGTCTCACAACTGTGAGACCCAGGGTTTAATCTCAAGCCCAACACACAAAATGCCTATTAGAACTGACATTTAAAGGCACATTAACTTCTCATAGCTGAAACGAAGTCTTTGATGTCCAGATTTTTAAATTGTCATGGCATATATATGTACAATGTAACATATATATGTGATGTTTGTGTGCCTATATCTCTAGGGGATGGAATCTGGCTTTGTACATGTTCTATCACTGAGCTACATCACTGCCTCTATATTTCCATATTAGTTGTTTATGGTTATTACTTTTTTTAAGGAGCCACACCTGGCACTTTTTAGTTTTGGCTCCTAGTAGGCTCAGGGGACCATATGGCATGCTGGGATTTGAACCTGGGTCTGTCCTGCGTTGGCCGCATGCAAGGCAAACATCTTACTGCTGTGTTATCACTCCTTCCCCCCTACACTTGTTTTTGAATTCAATTTATAGAATATGTCAAGGCTACCTACAACTCAAGCTGTTAAAAATTTTACAAGTTATGCGAATCTTATAAAGACGTTATATAGTAGAATATTATAATATTGGGGATGAGTGGGAGTATTTGGGACACACCTAGCAGTGCTTTGTGCTCAGTAATTCCTCTTTGAGTGATCAGTGTTACGGATAGAACCCAGATCATTTGCTTGCAAAACAAACGCCTTAACTCCTGGTCTTTCTCCTTTTCTCTGTACTATCTCTATGTACTCTTAGATAACCACCTTTAGAAAGAGTTACCATATTTTCCAGCATATAAGACGACTTTTGAAACAAAAAAAAAAGTCAACCGAAAATCGGGGTTGTCTTATACGCTGAGTATATCCCGAAAAATGTTTCAATATGCCGCTAAACGAAAATTGTCTGAATATTGCCACAAAACGAATTTTCCTGCACCAATCACTGCCAGGCTGCTCGGACCGCCTCTCTAACTCAGCCAATCCAAGCAGGCTTTTGATGCATGCAAATTAGACAATGTTCTGGACCCGAATCTACACTGTAAACAGCTTGCTCAGATTGGCCAGAGTCAAAGAGGAAGTCTATTACAGTATAACCTTTGAACCTTTGCTTGTTGTGATTGGCTCACTGTGGTACATGAGCACAGGAACACATGCAGCACATGCAGCACAGGATTGTTGTCTGATACAGCGAATATAGGCCTAAACCTATGTTTTAACTGCAAAATTAGGGGGTCGTCTTATACGTCCGGTCGTCTTATATGCCGAAAAATACGGTAACTGTTATTTAACATTTTTTATTTCTATATTTTGTTATTTAGGCCCATTGATAGTTTTAAAAGTTATTTTTCGTTTAAGAAATATGTTACTTTGGGGCTGAGGCAATAGCACAGCCGATAGGGTGTTTGCCTTGCATGTGGCTGAACTGGGTTTGATCCCTGGCATCCCATATGGTCACCTGAACCTGACAGGAGAGCTTTCTGAGTACAGAGTCAGGTCTAACCTCTGAGCACCGCCGGGTATGCCCCAAACCAAAAAAACAAAACAAAAAAAAAGAGAGAGAGAGAGAGAGAGACAGAGACAGAGAGAGAGAGACAGAGAGAGAGAAGGAAGGAAAGAAGGAAGGGAGGAGAGAAAGAAAAAGAAAGAAAAAGAAAAAAGAAAAAGAAAGAAAGAAAGGAAGGAAGGAAGGAAGAAGGAAGGAAGGAAGGAGGGAGGGAGGGAGGGAGGAAGGAAGGAAGGAAAGAGAGAGAGAAAGAAAGAAAGAAAGAAAGAGAAAGAAAGAAAGAAAGAAAGAAAGAAAGAAAGAAAGAAAGAAAGAAAGAAAGAAGGAAGGAAGGAAGGAAGGAAGGAAAAGGAAGGAAGGAAGGAAGAAAGAAAGAGAAAGAAAGAAAGAAAAAAGAAAGAAAGAAAGAAAGAAAGAAAGAAAGAAAGAAAGAAAGAAAGAAAGAAAGAAAGAAAGAAAGAAAGAAAGAAAGAAAGAAAGAAAGATTACTTAGGAAAAAAAGATGAACAGGATTTTAAGCAGGTCTAGAGTTTATACTTTACCAATGCTGCCACCTTCTGGGTGCTGTTAAACACTACTAAAAGAAGTCTGGAGAAAAAGTTGAGGGTGGAGGAGAGTGCTTATCTTGCATTTGGCCAATCCTGGTTTGATCCCCAACATCACGTATGGTCCATAAAGTACTGATCCTTGAACACAGAGAAGTAAACACTGAGTATTGCTGGGTGTGGTAGAACCCCCCCCCCCCAAAAAAAAAGGTGTTATAGAAATAGTCATGACTCAAAGGCTGGAGAACACACTCTACAAGTGGGAGTCCTGGCTCCTATCCCAGTGCCTCATGGTTCCCTACACACTGCTGGAAGTGTCTCCCCTCTAAAATAAATTCACATTTCATAGTGGTTTTCAAAAGTCACGTGATATGTGGTTAGAAAAAGCTTTCATTTTTGTACTCTTTAGTTTGAAAAGAATATATACTTCTCAGACACCCTAAAGGTCAAGTACCTTCCTTGCTTCCTTTTTTTTTCTTCCTTTGAAAAAAAAAATATGCTTCCTACACACCATAAAATACTTGACCTTCCTTCCTTCCTTCCTTCCTTCCTTCCTTCCTTCCTTCCTTCCTTCCTTCCTTCCTTCCTTCCTTCCTTCCTTCTTTCCTGTCCTTTTCTTTCTCTCCCTCTACATCCCTCCTTTACTCCTTTATTTCCTCCCTCCCTTTTTTCTTTCCTCCTTCCCTCCTTTCTTTCATCACTTCCTTCTTCCTTTCCTCCCACCTTCCACACCCAGTGGTGTCAGAGTTTATTCCTGGATCTGCTCAAGGACCACTCCCCGAAGTACTTGAAGGATCCTATGCAGTGCTAGGGATGGAACTGGAGTTGTCCATGTCCAAGGCAAGTGCTTTAAACTCTGCCCCCACTCCCCTCGCCCCCAATCTCTCTTCAGGCTTTCTCTTTCTAACCATTTAGTGCTGATTCTAGAATGTAATTGTAGTTTAGTTTCAAACAGATATGCTAAATGACTTCATTTTGTACCTCTAGACTTGGCCTTCTCCAGGTTGGTCTGTGTTCTTGGATGCAAGCTTACCTACAAAGACAGTGTCAACAGCTTCCAAACTTTCAGCTTCTAACTGGGTCTGTGCACTAGGAAGTGTTCTAAAGCAACCAAGAACAGAATCTTTTCTAACAGGCTCATAAGCTTCTGTTTTTTCATTGAAGGTCCTATTTCCTGGCAAGGGCCCCTTTCATAAAACCTCCCTTCATTCCAGTCTAGTAGTAATTGTTCCCTCCTATCCTTCAGATCTAATGGTGGTAAGTGCTGAGATCTCCTCAAACTTGAAGCATGTCATTGTCCCCTGTGATTCTCCTGCCCATCCTTCCATACTTTTATGAAAAATCCCTTTACTAACCTTTCCTTAATTTGCCCAGCTAACATGAATTTTCTGTTGATCCCTTGATCCAAACAATGAGAATAATGAAGATAGCAAGCTCACAAGTGTGTTTAAGACTTAGTGTTTTCCTTTAGAAAAAATGTTGGGGCCACACTCAGCTGCTTTTAGCTCAGGGATCATTCCAGGAAGGATGACAAGGATAAAACTTAGGTATGCTGTGTGCAAGTAAGTTCCCTACCTACTGTCTGATCACTCCAGACCCCATAAAGCTTAAGTGAACACTTGACAAGTGCTTAAACAATGGCTAAGAAAAAAGATAAAAATAAAACAGTTGGGAGCGAAAAGAGAGTGATGGAGGACAAAGATAATCCAATACTTAGAATAACTGTTTTTTTGTTAGTGCCTAACAGCTCCTCAAGTGAAATCCTTTACTGGTATCCCTTGCCTTTCAAAGATTTGTTTTGTGGGCCAGAGTGATAGTACAGCGGATAGGACATTTGTAATAGTACAGCAGGTATGAACTTTTTGCCATGAATTTGCTTTGCATGCGGCTGAGCTGGATTTGATCCCTGGTATCTCATATGGGCCCGTGAGCCTGAGTGATTCCAGAGTTCAGAGCTGGGAGGAACCCCTGAGAACCATAGGGTGTGATCCCTGTTTGGAAGCGAGTGGCTGGAGGAATACCAGGAGACTCACAGTCAATCAATCAGACTTTATTACTAGCATGCTAGGGCCGACTTCTTCCCAGAGGTTGGAGACCAACCCTGACTCTAAATTGTAACAAGCTTTTTATACCATTTCAAACATTCCATTACATCATTTGTGATTTGGACAAAGGCTACTCAAGCGTACATCTTTCAGGTTTTTATCTTTTTAAGTGAAACGTTTCATCCCATACTCAAACCTCATAAAACTCAAGGCCTGGTGGCATCAGGCATTTTTCTACTTTGACCTTTCCAAGAGTTACTCATCCTTACCTAACCCTCCCCTAGTTTCTCCAGGCACCTCTTATCTTGCTCACATTCTGGTGGTCTTTAAAAGTGGTTTGCATTCTCCTTCGGAATTTTACTGACTTCGGTTGTTTTATCGCCTAACTGCCAGCCAGGGTGTGGGGAACACAGGGGACAGTGAGTTTAAAATCAAAAGCTAACAGCTTGGCTAAATCTATGAAATTGCTTCAAACTACTTAAAGTAATCAGTTTTCATATTTTCTTTCAATCCCCCTCAAAAAAGGAAATTTTTTATGCTACTTAACATTTATGAACGCCTTCCATATTCCACTATTTCTTTTTATCAGGAAAATTTTTAATCTTGTAAATATCTACATATTTTTTAAAATTTTCTTGAAAGATATTTCAATACAGGTTTCCTGTTATCCAAAAGTAGAGTGCTCCTGTGAAAATCATATAGCTGTGCTATCACTCCAGCCTGAGTCATCTTTATTTGTAAGATGAGACCTAGCTAATAACCCTAAACAAAGGTATTCTGCCAACTTTCTTCTTCTTCCCTAAACCTCTACCTTTGATATGTAAAAGTACCACTGGATGGTACTTTTGTCTCACTCAACTTTTCCCCTCCAGGTATTGGGAATTGGTTTGAATAAAGAAAGGATCTCTGGGGGCCGGGCGGTGGCACTGGAGGTAAGGTGCCTGCCTTACCTGCGCTAGCCTAGGAGACGGACCGCGGTTCGATCTCCGGCGTCCCATATGGTCCCCCAAGCCAGGAGCAACTTCTGAGCGCATAGCTAGGAGTAACCCCTGAGCGTCACCGGGTGTGGCCCAAAAACCAAAAAAAAAAAAAAAAAAAAAGAAAGGATCTCTGGCTTTTTGACTGAGGCAGAGAGAGCATATGGCAAAAGGCCATGCCATGTCCATCCTTTCCTGACAGGCTTGGTATTATTTCTTCACTGCTTACCCTGGTTCTTCAGACCCGTCCACATAAAAGGTTAGAAATATGACATTTAGGATGAGATCACAAGTAGTAGATTTTTATTTTTTATTTTTTTATTTTTTTTGGTTTTTGGGCCACACCCGGTAATGCACAGGGGTTACTCCTGGCTATGTGCTCAGAAGTTGCTCCTGGCTTGGGGGACCATATGGGACACCGGGGGATCGAACCGCGGTCTGTCCAAGGCTAGCGCAGGCAAGGCAGGCACCTTACCTTTAGCGCCACCGCCCGGACCCTAGATTTTAATTTTACACTTATTCTTTTCTTGTTGTTTGTTTTTGAACCACACTCAGTGGCATTCAGGGGTTACTCCTAGCTCTGCACTCAGATTACTCCCGGCAGGCTCAGGAGAATACATATGGGATACCAGAGATGAAAACTGGGTCGGCTTTAAGGCCTCAAGGACATGGCAAATGTCCTAACCGCTGTGCTATTGTTCCAGCCCCTTATCTTTATTCTTGAATAAACTCTCTTAAAATTTTACTGCACTTGCATTATTAATACATCGATAAGGGAATCCTACCAAGAATAACAATTTTGACCATTTACCTCAATGTGCACTGGGAATGGAAAGTAGCTAAGGTTTTAGAGACATGAAAGATACTGCCTGAAGTAGCAATAATTTCCAGAAACTCTGCTAAGATGTAAGTCTCTATAAGTTAGCCTGTATATGGTATTCACTTACCAACTAATGATAATAGTTGGTTTTTAATGTGTGTGGTACTAGACATTGAAGCAAGGGGAAAAACCTGAGAGGTTACATGCAAGGCAAATATCTTATCTGAGTACTATCTCTCTGGACCGAAGTTTTTCTGTGTCTTATTTTGGCGGGAGGCTGGGGTGGAATCCTGAGGGATACCCAGTGATTCTCAGGGTTTACTTAGAGCTCTGTATTCAGTGACCACTCCTGGAGGCATTTGGTAGACCATATGTCATACCAGGAATTGAACTTGGGTTGGCTATGTACAAGGTAAGTACTTTACCCACTGTATTATCTCTCTGACCCCTAGTCCTAACTGTTAAGGGAAAATTTATGAAAATAGATTTTAGATGATTATAATAGTTCAGATAGGTGGTCAGATATAGATGCCTGTTAAGCCTTTCTCCACCCCCACCTTGTTGATCCCCTTACTCAGGAATTTCACCTTGAGACATCAAGGGCCTGCTGCCCTAGTAATCATTAGCCAACGCCCCTCCTAAGAGGAATTCATCATATTTGGGCAAAAGAATGGACTTTTGCTAGCCCCTCTAAAGGTTCTTGCCTTATTTGGAAAAGGACAAGCTCACCATCTGATTGGACATTGTGTTTGAACCTGGACTACGGATTGGTGCATTCTACAAGCCCTGTTTTTCATATCGACCCTCCTCCTAAGGTTCCTTAAACCTATAAAAGACACCTCCTGGGGCCGGGCGGTGGCGCTGGAGGTAAGGTGCCTGCCTTACCTGCGCTAGCCTAGGAGACGGACCGCGGTTCGATCCCCCGGCGTCCCATATGGTCCCCCAAGCCAGGAGCGACTTCTGAGCGCATAGCCAGGAGTAACCCCTGAGCGTTACCGGGTGTGGCCCAAAAACCAAAAAAAAAAAAAAAAAAAAAAAAAAAAAAAAAAAAAAAGACACCTCCTTCGATTGCCCAGGGCTTCTGGTTTCAGAGTCAGCACCCCAGCTAGCTGGAATCAATAAACATGATTTTGCTGATTGCATTCTCTGAAGATTTGTGCTCTTTATTTGAGGCGGTGGACTTTCTTGGACCCCTAACACTAACTTTTTATTTTTTAATTTTTAAATTATTATTATTTTTGGTTTTTGGTTTTTGAGTCAGCAGCAGCGCTCAGGGGTTACTCCTGGCTCTATGTTCAGAAATCACTCCTGGCAGGCTCGGGAGACCATTTGGGATGCCGGGATTTGAACCACCATCCTTCTGCATGAAAGGCAAACACCTTACCTCCATGCTATCTCTCTGGCCCCAATTAATTTATATTTTTATAAGGTCACTGTAGAGGAGTTTGAGTGGCCCAGAGAGACTCCCTGTGATGCTCAGCACAGTGTGTCAGGCCTGTTAATGTATCACTGCTTGGACTCTGTGGTGCTGGGGAGTGTCATGTGAAAGGGGGTGTCAAACTTAGAGGCTTGTGCATGGTTCACATGAACTATCTCCCTGGGTCCCTTATATTTTTATAATTGGCACAGATATTCTAAGAACTTGCCCTGAGATGCCTCTGCGAGGGAGATGTAGTCCCTGCCATTGTTGCCTAGTAACTGGCAGTAAGTTTCCTTGCATCAGCATCACTTAGTCCCAGACAGTGCAACACAATCTTCTGCTCCGTCTATTGACTCACTGAAGGGAGGAACTGAATATGACCAAGTGGAGTTCTACTCCCAGTTCAATGGGATTATGACTTGGTTCCCCAGAAGCTTTTTGCCTTGGGAACTCAGTTCTTTAAGTGAATAAAGTCTTTTGTGGAAGAAAAGCAAACATTTTTGAGTGGTGAAATAGAAAGGCAGGGGATCTTTATTTTATTTTTTTTTGTTTTTCGGGCCACACCCGTTTGATGCTCAGGGGTTACTCCTGGCTAAGTGCTCAGAAATTGCCCCTGGCTTGGGACACCGGGGGATCGAACCGCGGTCGCGATCTTTCCTTGGCTAGCGCTTGCAAGGCAGACACCTTACCTCTAGTGCCACCTCGCCGGCCCCGGCAGGGGATCTTTAATTCCTTGACTTCTGGACCCGTATGGTAGACTATGAAGAACAATAGCATGTTTGGTGCATAGACCATCGTATGTGTGGTTCTTACTAGAGCATCAGATTCAGCTGTCATTAAGTGATACCATCAGTCCAGTTATTTCTGTGTGATGTAATAGGTAGTGAGAACAGTCATCCTATGGACTGGTTTATATTTACTACATCTCTCTCTCCCACCTTCAAATTGGGGTGAAGTTCTAGAAGCAATGTGTTTGAATACTGTATTGTTAAATAAAGGTTGATTAAAAAATATTTTCCTTTATTGTTGCTGTGTTTTTGTTGTGGTACCTGTCATGGTCCTACATCAAGTTGTGAGCTTGCTGTGGGGCCTGCATAGATGGCCCAGGTGCCCACAGAGGTTTGCCTTTTTTTTAGTTGCAATACTTGTACATGTGCTTGCTAAAACTTACACTGTTGTTTATAGCACAAAAGTTATGGTGTTTTGTGACTTGAGGATCATACTTCGGGTCATGGTGCTCACATAATTTTTTAGTTGTGTTTGCCAGATGCATTTCCATTCTTCTTTTGTGGTGATTTTACATATCTGATTGTTGAAATCTCTGTCAGTGTGGGAAATTTTAGGTAGCAGAGTTGCCAGGCTCAAATGGCAGAACTACCAGTAATGTGCTTGGCGCATATGGAACAAGAGACAGAGTTATGAATCCATGATGATATGGTTGTAAGGCAGGCACTCCAAGCCACTGCACTATTCCTCTCATGTTTGTAAGGGACAATTTAAGCCTGTAATGATGTTTTAGCCAGAAGTGTTGTAGGTAAGAGGTTAAGTCCATGCACTGAATAATAATAGTATGTTTCTGTGAAGTTTGTTTTCTTTCTCCACAGAATACTTAAAATCAGTTTATAGATCAGAGCAATAGCACAGCGGGTAGGACACTTGACTGACCTTTGTTCCATCTCTGGCATCCCATATGGTTCCTTGAACACTACCAGGAGTTGATTTCTGAGTGTAGAGCCAGGAATAATCCCTGAATGCAGAGTCAAGAATAAATTCTAAGCATTACTAAGTGTTTTTCCCCCAACCCCCATTGATGGTGATAGTGGTTAACTGGTTAGCTGATTAACTGGTTTCTCTGGGGGAATTTTATTCAAGGTAGTACTGGGGGTTTGGAATTGGTGTCTATAATTAACTGGGCGCCAAGCACCAATGTACTCAGATTGACATTTATTGACCCCATATGTGGACTCTGCATCATAGAGCTTGTACCTGAGCTATGATCCAAGAACCTGAGAAAGAGTCTTCCTAAAATTCACACATCAGAAGAAATCTGCTCCTGCCTGAGTGTTTACCAACTGCGAGAGACTGTAAGTGTTGCCTGTGCATGTTTTTCTACTGTCCGGTGTCCTGAACCTCTCCTAAGTGGGTCGAAAAGGGCCCAGCAAAATCGCTATCCTAGAGTTACTCAGGCTGGGCCGGAAAACCAATGAAGACTGTGTCCTAGAATGAAAACCGGCTATCAGCAGTATATTGCAGTAAGGCAGGTCCCCTCTCTGTAATGTCAGGCTGGAGAAATCTGCTCCTGCCCGAGTGGTTACCAACTGCAAGAGACTTTGAGTGTTGCCTGTGCGTGTTTTTCTACTGTCCTGTGTCCTGAACCTCTCCTGAGTGGGCCAAAAAGGGCCCAGCAAAATCGCTTTCCTAGAGGCTCCAGAAAAGCATGGCTGCTCCTGTTCGCGGCCATACGCTCTTTCTTTTTTTTTTTTTTGGTGGTTTTTGGGTCACACCCGGCAGTGCTCAGGGGTTATTCCTGGTTCCAGGCTCAGAAATTGCTCCTGGCAAGCACAGGGGACCATATGGGATGCCGGGATTCGAACCGATGACCTCCTGCATGAAAGGCAAAGGCCTTACCTCCATGCTATCTCTCCGGCCCCCCATACGCTCTTTCTAATGAATGAACCCGACTGCAACATGCAAAAAAAAAAATCACACTAGGAACTGTGCTGGATCTCTGAAGCCCTGCATATCTCTCTGGATTGTCTTCTCTGCTGCGTGCTCAGCCTAAGATTTGATCCTGTGCGTGGCTTATCCACAGAGGGCTCCCCTTCCTTGGAGGCAAGTCGACCAGCCCAGAGAGGGTGGAGCCAGAGGAGCGTGGCTGTGCACATCAGAGGAGCGTGGCTGTGCATATCATTTGGCCAATGAATACCACCACAACACATAGAAAAACTCACAATACAAGTATAACAATGGGGAAACAATGCAGGCCAGCACCAGGCATAGAGAATGAAGATGGCAACTCTGATGACCGGAAAATGGCCAACCAACTAGTCAGTCACTCAGATATGGAGTTTAGAGAAAAAATATGGAGGATGTTCACAGAACTCAAAGAAAGCATAGATCGAGTTGAACAAAACACTAATAAGAACCAAGAAAATATGAAGACAGAAATCAGAAAACTCCAAATAACCTGTCAAATAACAGGTCTGAAAAACTCAGTAGACAAATTGACAGACTCAATGGATAAGCTCTCCATCAGGGTAACAGCAGCTGAGGATAGAATTAGTGAGCTGGAAGATGAGATGCATAACAACTCCATACAGCAGAAGAGACTGGAAAAAATCCTTAAAGCAAATGACCAGACAATGGAAAAATTAGTCAAAGAATGTGAACCGATGAAAATAGAAGTCTATGATAAGCTCAACAGAAACAACTTAAGAATCATTGGAGTCCCAGAGACCCAGGAAGAAAATCTCCAGGAAGAATCAACAGTCAAGAATATCATTAAAGAGAAACTACCAGAGCTAAAGAATACATGCAATCAAATCCTGCATTCCCAAAGAGTACCAACTAAAAGAGACCTCATAAAAAACACCTCAAGATATATCCTAGTCACAATGACAAATACCACAGATAGAGACAGAATTCTGAAAGCAGCAAGATCAAAAAGGGAAATTACATTCAAGGAAGCATCCTTGAGATTTAAAGCAGACCTATCACAAGAAAAACTCAAGGCCAGAAAGCAGTGGTGGGACAGAGTGACAAAACTCAATGAAATAAATGCTTTGCCTAGAATACTGCACCCAGCAAAACTCACTTTCAGGTTTGAAGGAAGAATACATGGCTTCACAGATAAACAACAGCTCAGAAACTTTACAGACTCAAAACCAGCCTTAAAAGAAAAACTGAAAGATCTACTTTAAGACAAGACTGATAAACAGACACACCAAACTTCGACACAAAGATGAGACTAAATCCTATGAAAATTCTTTCTCTCAATGTCAATGGACTAAATGCACCAGTTAAGAGACACAGAGTGGCTAAATGGATCAAAAAACTCAATCCAACTTCTGCTGCCTACAAGAAACACACGAGAATAGTCAGAACAAACATAGACTCAAAATAAAAGGCTGGAGAAAAATCATCCAAGCAAAAAAAAACCCATAAAAAAGCTGGAGTGGCCATACTAATATGAGATGATGCAAACTTTATACTCAGAAAAGTTGTAAGGGACAAAGATGGACATTTTGTATTAATCAAAGGATATGTACAGCAGGATGAAATCACTCTCCTAAACATATATATATATATATATATATATATATATATATGTATATATATATATGTATATATACCGAATGAGGGGCCAGAAAAATATTTAATACAATTGTTGACAATCTGAAAAAGAATAGCAATAATAACACAATAATTGTGGGAGACCTCAACACGGCCCTGTCAACACTTGATAGGTCAACCAGACTAAAATCCAACAAAAATAGACTAGACCTGAGAAGAGAAATGAAGAAAGAGGCCTAGGACACCCCACCCCCAGAAAACTGAATACACCTTCTTCTCCAATGTACATTGGACATTCTCCAGGATAGACTACATGCTGGCACATAAAACATACCTCCATAATATCAAGAGGATAGAAATTTTGCAGACTACCTTTGCTGACCACAAGGCTTCGAAATTATATATGAACTCCAAAGGGACACAGAAGAAAAACTTTAACACCTGGAAGTTAAACAGCTTCATACTGAATAACCAGTAAGTCTGAGATGAAATCAAAGAGGAAATCAAAACTTTCCTGGAAACAAATACAACAGAGACACAAACTATCAGAACTTATGGGACACAGCAAAAGCAGTACTGAGAGGAGAATTTATAGCTTGCAAGCACACATCAGGAAGGAAGAAGGGGCCTACCTGAATAGCTTAATGACACAACTCCTAGAGTTAGAAAGTGCTCAACAAAAGGACCCAAAAATAGGGAGACAGAAGGAAATAACAAAGCTGAGAGCAGAAATCAACGAAGTGGAAACCCATAAAACAATCTGAAAGATCAAACAAAGCAGAAGTTGGTTCTTCAAAAAACAAACAAACAAACAAAAAAACCAACAAGATTGATAGACCAAGATTGATAACAAAGAAAGAGAGAGAAAGAGAAACTTGATAACTCGTATTAGAAATGAAAAAGGGGAGATCACTTCCGATATTGCAGAGATTCAAAGGGTAATCAGAAACTACTTTGGGAAACTCTATGCCATTAAAAATGAGAACCTGGAAGAAATGGATACATTCTTGGATTCTTATAACCTTCCACGGTTGAATGAAGAGGATGTAGCATATCTAAACACCCCCATCACTATTAATGAAATTAAAACGGTCATCAAATGTCTGCCCAAAAACAAAAGCCCAGGCCCAGATGGATTCACTAATGAATTCTTTCAAACTTTTCAAGAGGAACTACTACCAATCCTGGCAAGACCCTTTCATGAAATCGAAAAAACAGGAACACTTCCAAATAGCTTTTATAAAGCCAACATCACCTTGGTACCTAAACCAGACAGAGATGCTACCAAAAAAGAAAATTACAGACCAATATCCCTGATGAACACAGATTGAAAGATCCTCAACAAAATTCTGGCAAATAGGCTTCAATGCCTCATCAAGAAGATTATTCATTATAATCATGTAGGCTTCATCCCAGGAATGCAAGGATGGTTTAACATCCATAAATATATCAACATAATAACAATATCAACAACAAGAAAAATAAAAATCACATCATATCAATAGATGCAGATAAAGCATTTGATAAGGTCCAGCACCCATTCTTGATAAAAACTCTCAGCAAGATGGGAATGAAAGGAACTTTTCTCAATATAGTTAAGGCCATCTACCAAAAGCCAATGGCAAATATTATACTCAATGGAGAAAAACTGAAAGCCTTTCCTCTAAATTCTGGCACAAGGCAAGGCTGTCCTCTCTCACCACTCCTATTCAACATAGCACTGGAAGTACTTGCTATAGTGATTAGGCAAGAAAAAGATATCAAGGGAATTCAGATAGGAAAGGAAGAAGTCAAACTGTCACTGTTTGCAGATGACATGATAATATACCTAGAAAACCCTAAAGATGCTACCAAAAGCTTCTAGAAACAATAGACTCATATAGCAAGGTGGCAGGCTACAAATTCACACACAAAAATCAATGGCCTTTCTATACATCAATAATAATAGGGAAGAAATGAACATTAAGAAAACAACCCCGGGGCCGAGCGGTGGCGCTAAAGGTAAGGTGCCTACCTTGCCTTCGCTAGCCTTGGACGAACTGTGGTTCGATCCCCCGGTATCCCATATGGTCCCCCAAGCCAGGAGCAACTTCTGAGCGCATAGCCAGGAGTAACCCCTGAGCGTTACCGGGTGTGGCCCAAAAAACAAAAACAAAAACAAAAACAAAAACAAAAAAAAGAAAAAGAAAACAACCCCATTCATATTAGTGCCACGGAAACTCAAATACCTTGGAGTCCACTTGACTAAAGATATGAAGGACCTATACAAAGAAAACTATAAAACTCTGCTCCAAGATATAAGAAAGGACACACGAAATGGAAACACATACCATGCTCATGGATTGGCAGAATTAACATCATTAAAATGGCAATACTCCCCAAAGCATTGTACAGATTTAATGGGATCCCTCTAAAGATACCCATGACATTCTTCAAAGAAGTGGATTAAGCACTTTTGAAATTCATTTGGAACAATAAACACCCTTGAATAGCTAAAGCAATCATTGGGAAAAAGAATATGGGAGGCATTACTTTCCCCAACTTTAAACTGTAATACAAAGCAATAGTTATCAAAACAGCATGGTATTGAAATAAAGACAGACCCTCAGATCAGTGGAATAGGCTTGAATACTCAGAAAATGTTCCCCAGACATACAATCACCTAATCTTTAATAAAGGAGCAAGAAATTCTAAATGGAGCTGGGAAAGCTTCTTCAAGTGGTGTTGGCACAACTGGCTAGCCACTTGCAAAAAAGCGAACTTAGATCCTCATCTAACATCATATATGAAGGTAAAATCCAAATGGATAAAGACCTCAATATCAGACCTGATACCATAAGGTATATAGAACAACATGTAGGTAAAACACTCTATGACATTGAGAATAAAGACATCTTCAAGGAGGAAACTGCACTCTCCAAACAAGTGAAAGCAGAGATTAACAGATGGGAATATATTAAGCTGTGAAGCTTCTGCACTTCAAAGGAAGTAGTGCCCAGGATACAAGAGCCACCCACTGAGTGAGAAAAACTATTCACCCAATACTTATCAGATAAGGGGCTAATATCCAAATTATACAAGGCACTGTCAGAACTTTATAAGAAAGAAACAATCCTATCAAAATATGGGGAGAAGACATGAACAGACACTTTGATAAAGAAGAAAGAAATGCAAATGGTCAAAAGGCACATGAAAAAATACTCTATCACTAATCATCAGGGAGATGCAAATCAAAACAACTATGAGGTACTATCTCATGCCACAGATGTTGGTGCACATCACAAAGAATGAGAACAAGCAGTGTTGGCGGGGATGTGGAGAGAAAGGAACTCTTATCTACTGCTAGTGGGAATGCCGTCTAGTTCAACCTCTATGAAAAGTGACATGGAGATTCCTCCAAAAACTAGAAATTGAGCTCCCATACAATCCACCTATACCACTCCTAGGAATATACCCTAGGAACACAAAAATACAATACAAAAATCTCTTCCTTACACCTATATTCATTGCCGCATTATTTACCATAGCAAGACTCTGGAAACAACCAAGATGCCCTTCAATAGATAAATGGCTAAAGAAACTGTAGTACATATACACAATGGAGTATTATGCAACCATCAGGAGAAATGAAGTCATGAAATTTTCCTATACATGATGTACATGGAATCTATTATGCTGAGTGAAATAAGTCAGAGACACACACACACACACACACACACACACACACACACACACGCACACACAGAGAATGGTCTCTCATCTATGGGTTTTAAGAAAAATGAAAGACATTCTTGCAATAATTTTCAGAGACAAAACAGAGGAGTGCAGGAAATTACAGCCCACTTCATAAACCTCACCACAAAGAGTGATGAGTTTAGTTAGAGAAATAACTACATTGCAAACTAACTATGAGAAAGTATGAGGGAAATAAAAAGCCTGTCTAAAGTACAGGTGGGGCCGGGGTGGGGACGAGGGATATTTGGAACACTGGTGGTGAGAATGTTGCACTGGTGATGGGGGGTGTCCTCTTATATGACTGAAACCCAACCACAATCATGTTTGTAACCAAAGTGTGTAAATAAAATATTATTAACAAATAATTATAAAGAAAAAAGGGGCCGGGCGGTGGCGCTGGAGGTAAGGTGCCTGCCTTACCTGCGCTAGCCTAGGAGACGGACCGCGGTTCGATCCCCCGGCGTCCCATATGGTCCCCCAAGCCAGGAGCGACTTCTGAGCGCATAGCCAGGAGTAACCCCTGAGCGTTACCGGGTGTGGCCCAAAAAACCAAAAAAAAAAAAAAAAAAAAAAAAAAAAGAAAAAAAATTCACACATCAGGTGGCTCAGGAAAGTGAGGAGCCAGGGAGATAGACTTGAGAAAAGGTTGCATCCACCTTTGCTCAATTCACCTCAGCCACCAGCACTCAGGAAAATGCCTGGCTTGGGTCAGGAATACCAAAGCCTTGCTTTAGTAGAGCCTTCGAGTCCAAATTTGAAGGACAAGACCACACAACTGGAATAAAGCTTAATAGCTTAAGCTTTATATTTAATACTTTAAGTCATCTGCCAAAAAGAAGCCAACACTTGGGGCCAGAGCAGTGGTGCAGCAGCAAAGGCCTTGCAAGTGGTTGACCTAGAATGGTCCCCTGCTGTCCCATATGGTCCCCCAAGCCAGGAGCGATTTCTGAGCACATAGCCAGGAGGAATTCCTGAGCATCACCGGGTGTGGCCCAAAAACCAAAAAAAAAAAAAAAAAAAAAAAAAGAATCCCATATTGGCCAGCAAGGGCCATCTCCCGAAGGAGAGGAGCCCCGCCCAAGGTCATGAAGAAAATTTTATAGGAAAGGGATAAGGGATATAGGGAGGGTCCAGCTTTCTGATGATCTTTAAAATGATTGGCTATTGTCTAGGGGTACATTTCTTCTGCTTCCTTGTCCTTCCCTGATAGGCTACCTTGTATGGCCAGGTAGCTTGGGGTGGTGTTAGTGGAAACAGGCTTGTGGAAACCTAGCATGTGGCTTACACTATGAGGTTCTTACAAAATGGCGTCTCTCCCTGTTCAGAACCTGAGAAGAAGCCTGCCACAGCCTTTACAAAGTGGCGTCCCTCCTTATTCATAACCCAGGTCCCAACAGCCTGCTACAAGCATCCTTACAGCCCAGACCCTCGTGTCTTGCCAGCTCAATGAGGCAGCTGTCAAGCTGAATCTGGAGTCCACCTGTTCTTCAGTGTGGGAAAATCTCTTGCCACCTGGCTGCTTGGGGGAGCCATGGACTTAGGCTGGAGTGGAGAAATTGCTCTGTGCAGGAAAGGAAAGTCAGTTTTAATGCCCAGAAGTCAGGCATTCTGGGTCTGTTGCCTCTTTCACAGAAAAAAATTTCAGGAGAATGAGGAAAAATAGTGAAGCAAGACAGTTTTCTGTGGAAGAAACTTTGATGTGAAAAGAGAGAAAATGAGAAATACAGTATTTTTTGTACCATAATACATACTTTTTCTCCCCAAAAAGATGGGGGAAATGTCTGTGCATTTTATGGAGCAAATGCCGCCTGGAGCCTAAGTGCCGGGGAGTAGAGCATATATTTGACATCTGCAGTGTTACGCAGATGCCTTTATTGTGCAGACATACCATATAGCACGAGCAATCAGGTTAACATACTTTCATTGTCACATATAGAGCTGTCGTATAAGACTATCTGATCACTGCTGCTATTTTTTTATATTAACAAAAAAGTATTTAAAATATTTTTATTTTCTAATGTAAAAAAAAAAGTTAGGTAAATGTGTTTAACCAGCTGTGGAATGTCATATTGTAAATATTCTTCAGCCTTGCAGGCTGGTTGTTCCCAGCTGCTGTCTCCTGACCGCATCTAGTGTTGCACCATTTGCTTTAGGATATATTTGTTTTTCTTGTATTTCTCATCTAAAAACTATGTGCCAGAGAGATAGCACAGCGGTAGGGCATTTGCCTTGCAAGCGGACCCAGGACCAATGGTAGTTCGAATCCCAGTATCCCATGTGGTCCCCCATACCTGCCTGGAGTGTTTTTTGAGCACAGAGCCAAGAGTAACCCCTGAGCACTGCTGAGTGTGATCCCAAAACCAAAAACAACAACAAAGAAACCAACTATGTGCATCTTATGGTCAGGTGTGTCTTATAGAGCAAAGAATACAGTATGTATTCAAGAGAGAGAACATAGACTTCTCCAGTAAGAGTGGAAAAAGGTAAGCAAAGAGACATAAAGACAAACAAGTTAGATATATGTTCAAGGGAGAACATGGGTTTGGAGAGTAAGACCCAAGTTGTAACCTTTTGTTTTGTTTTGTTTTGGGGTCAGACCCGGCAGTACTCAGGGGTTATTCCTGGCTCTTTGATCAGAAATCACCTCTGGCAGACTAGGGGAACCATAATGGATGCCAGGATTTGAACCACCGTCTGTCCTGTGTTGGCATGTGCAAGGCAAACACCCTACCGCTGTGCTATCTCTCCAGTCAGCAATAGGTAACCATTTTACCAAACGCTTTTTTTTACCCTGGAGTTTTGCATACATAATGAAAAGGAAGCCAAAAATCCCTCCCTTTGCCCCCCTTAAATCCTAGAGATACTCTGTTCCAATCCCTCCCTTCGCCCCCCTACCCCAACAGCCTGTAAATCCTGGAGATATGCATGTAACGTTTACTGTTTCTGTTTGACGGTTAATGAAAGCCAATCGATACTCTGTTTGACGGTTATAACTCCTTTTGTTGACGGTTAATAACGTTTTTGCAGACGGTTAACAAAGTCTATAAACGGCCCTCACATCTTGGTCCGGGGCTCTCTGCTTTCTGTGGCGCTTTGCCTCAGCTTGTGTTGAGCCCCAGCATGCTGGATAATAAACCCTTAGCGTTTGCATGAGAGAGTGGCTTGGAGTCTTCCTTAAGCACACCATTCATTGGTCGGCCGGCCTCAACAATTCAAGTTAAGCTGGGCACTGTCATAAGAAAACCATGTACTGTTAATTTCTAGATTTTTCTGTAGCTTTCCTTTTTTAAGGAGTCCACCTTTCCCTAGGTGAGGCCTTGGATTTTGACCTCTGAGTAATGCCTCAATTTCTCCCAGTCTAGAAGGAACTCGGGATTTACATGTCAAAGGGATGTACGTGATCTTCAAGCCTTTGGGGCTACTTCAGGCAAGGCAATCTCTGCTTAAGTTTTATTAGTTTTCAGACCTATTTATCTGCAATAAAATTAACTCTCTACCTGATACTTGAGCATTTCCTCTGAAGTGGTGCCCACTGGTGAGCTCATATGGAAGATACCTCCAAATTCTTTTTTTTTTTTTTTTTTTTTGGTTTAGGACCACACCCGAAGGTGCTTAGGAGTTACTACTGGCTCAGGGATCATTCCTGTTGGTGCTGGGAGAACATATAAGATGCTGGAATCAAACCTGTATTTGCATGTAAAGCAAATGCCCTGTTAACTATACATATTAACTATTATATATAATATATTAATATAATTAATATTAACATTAATATTAACTATTAATAGCCAAGCTATTGCTTGGGCTCCCACCACTTCAGATTCTAATGATTCCTCCACATGCTGTTTTTGTTGCTATCATTTTGTGAGTTACATTCCAGCTGTATTATTATCCTGGTCACTGCCTGTAGATGAATGTTGTCACCATTCTGTTCAGACAGGTCATAATGACTAGCTGGAGCAGCTTGAAGCTCTGCCTCAGATAGGCCCCTCTAGGGTTGTCTTAGTGATTATACTGCCATGTGGCAGCAGTCAGCTTCAACTCCCTCAAGCCCATCATGTGAAACCAGCTCCCAGCAACAAATCTGCTGAGACATGTCTGGGAGGTTCCCCAGGTGCCTGGAGAAAGGCAACAAAGGAGGAGGAGCTACTCAGGAAATCAACCCCTCCCACCATTCAAGCAACTGGATCATTGCCCCCCCCACTCCCTTCCCCCTCCCTTCCTTCCTTCCTTCCTTCCTTCCTTCCTTCCTTCCTTCCTTCCTTCCTTCCTTCCTTCCTTCCTTCCTTCCTTCCTTCCTTCCTTCCTTCCTCCCTTCCTCCCTTCCTTCCCTTCCTTCCTCCCTTCCTTCCCTTCCTCCCTCCCCCTTCCTCCCTTCCTCCCTTCCTTCCTCCCTTCCTTCCCTTCCTCCCTCCCTCCCTCCCTTCCTTCCTTCCTTCCTTCCTTCCTTCCTTCCTTCCTTCCTTCCTTCCTTCCTTCCTTCCTTCCTTCCTTCCTTCCTTCCTTCCTTCCCTTCTCCTCTTCTCCTCCCCTCCCTCCTCCCCTTTCCCTCCCTCCTCTTCCCCTCCCTCTTTTCTTTCCCTCCCCTTTCTTCTCTTTCCCTCTCCTCCCTTTTACTTCCCCCCTCACTTCTCCCCTCCCTTTCCCTTTCCTCTCTTTCTTCTCCATTTCCCCTCTTCCATTCTTCCACTTTCTTCTCCTCTTTCCCTCTTCTCTTCTACTTCCCTTCCTTCTTGTCCCTCCACTTTTTTCCTCCCTCCCCTCTTCTTCAACTTCCCTCCCACCTCTCCTCTCTCCCCCTTTCCATTTCCTTTCCCCACTCTACCCTTCCCTGTCCTTCTCACTGTGATTGTTGCTTCATTGCATGCTTGTTTGCAGATTTTTTTTCAGTATGTTTGTGTCTGCTACCATGCTGGTCTATACCACACTGACTTTTGGAACTTCTCTGGTCCTTAGAGAACCATTGATTGGACATTTGATCTTTGCCATGGCTCAGTAGAGCTCCAGGATATGCTTCTTCAAAGGACATCATCTGCAGCAGAAACTGGATTTTAACTTTATCACTGTGGCCTCTTTTGGCCTTGTTTACTTCCTTGTCATACTGGTGCCCCCTTTCATAGTATTTTCCTTTATTTTCTATATTTTTCACCTGTGTCCCCCAGGTACCCTCATCTCTAAATATCAAGGGGTACACAGGAGACCCTGTGGCCCAGGTTGAGAAAACTACTTTCGAAGACTACATTGAGACTCTTTCTTCCTTCACCATGTTTTACTGCCTCTGTCAGAAACTGAGATCCAGAAATAGGACTCAGAAATAGCCTGACTGCAGAACAGCTTCCTCTTGCATCCAAGACCAGTGAAGCGTTGTTTTTGCTTGTGGGCTCATTCAGACTAGCAGAAAACTGCCCCCTCCTCCATGAATAATATATCAAAATTGGCTCCACAATTATAGCAAATATGCCATAGTAATACAGCAATGTAAGATATTAATAGCAGAAAAAGCTTCAGGGAATTGGGTGTGTGGTGGGGAGTATCTGAAATTGCAAAAAAAGAAAAAGAAAAAGAAAAACCAATCATGCAGAGAAAACTAACAATTAAGGGACTTGTACAGTGGATAGCCTTATATGTGGCTAACCCCAGTTGAATCCCTAGCTTTCCATATGGTCCCTCAAGCCTGCCAAGAGTGTTCCCTGAGCACAGAGCCAGAAGTAAGCACTGAGCACTGCTGGATGTAATCCAAAACAAACAAAGAAACAAAAATGATGACAAAAAAGAAAAAAAAAAACAGTTTAAATATGGGTGTTGATTTGTGTATATTACACTGCTTAAATGATTATCTTGGTCATGTGAGTGGGAGTGGGAAGTTTTTTACTTTAGTATTCTTTTTTTGGGGGGGGCACACCTGGTGACACACAGGGGCCATTCCTGGCTATGCGCTCAGAAATTGCTCCTGGCTTGGGGGACCATATGGGACTCTGGGGATTGAACCCAGGTCCGTCCTGGGTCAGCCGCATGCAAGGCAAATGCCCTACCACTGTGCTATCCCTCTGGACTTTTAGTATTCTTTCAAAAAAAAATTTTTTTTTTGTTTTTGGGTCACATCCAGCAGTGCTCAGGGGTTACTCCTGGCTCTATGCTCAGAAATCACTCCTGGAAGGCTCAGGGGACCACATGGGATGCCAGGATTCAAACTACCATCCTTCTGCATGCAAGGCAAATGCCCTACCTTCATGCTATCTCTTCAGCCTCTTTCAAATTTTTTATTACTTAGAGTAAAAATGTATTCCTTTATAGTCAGGAAAGTAAGCCCAATTGTTTTTTGCTGAAGATGGAGTTCAAGTGGTGAATGCTGGGGTCTGATTACCCCCCAGCTATGCAGGAGTGGCCTCCAGCACTAGCAAGACAACATCTTATTTGTTTATTGGAAATCACTGTCAAAGCCTGAATACCGATTTATCCCCTTTAGAGGCAGGTGAATCCCACCCTGATAGCTGGCTTGAGAGTTAACCTCAGCAGATGTTAAGTTCAAATTCCAGCCAGTTCATTATTCTTTTATTATGCAATTAAATGTTTTAATTAATATGCATCCAATATTTATTACTATTTCTACAGAGGATTCTACAAGTGTTCATTTCTGAGTAATAGTAAGTGTGGGAAGAAGGCACTTGCCTTGTCTATCTTGGGGTTCAAATTCCCCAAATTAAACGTGGTTCTCTGAACACTACCAGGGATTATTCTGTACAGAGTCAGGAATATCTCCTGATCACCACTGGGTGTAGCCCAGATACCAAAAATAACTTAAAAAATTAGTTAATGTAAAGTATTTATAAATGTCTCCCCAAAGAGGATGAATGCAATTTGCAATGAGTAATGATAAACTTGCTTGTTCAAAAATGCTGTGTTCATGGGCTGGAGTGATTGTACAGTGAATAGGGTGCTTGCCATACATACAACCCACCCAGATACAATTCCTGGCATCCATATGGTCTTCCGAGCTCACCAGAAATGATCCCTGAACACTACGGTTGTGGCCCCCTGACAAAATAAATAATTTTTTTTTCAGCTTGGTGCTCTTAGCAAAGCTGATTTGTCACCTTTTAAGTTAGGTGACAAGAGTTTTGTAGGCCAGACACCCTTTCCTCATGACACTACTACTCTTGACAGTTATTTGAGAAAGAGAGGAAAATGGTCACAGATGTTTGATTTTCTTCTCTATTTTTAGGTGGTGTCAGTAATCAGACCCAGGAATTTTCACATGCAGATAGTGAAGGTAGTTGCTCTACCCCTGAATCCTTCTTCAAAGCTTCCTCAATTTTTCCTTCTAAAATTGTAGGCTTATGAATCTTTGCTAAAGTTGCAGTGACATTATTGTCTAATAGCACCATAAAGCCCAAAATTTCTTAGTTTGGATTTTGGTTTGGGGGCCACACCCAGTGGACTGAACTGGGGCTGTCTACATGCAAGGCAAGTGTTTCTGCTCAACCTTGTTCTTTCTCCAGCCCCCAACAGGTACTTTCTTTCCAGCCTGCCTCCCTTAGCTTATCAGGTCGGGCTTTATTTAAGGAGTGAAGCTGCTGAAGAAATCTGAGCAGCCCATTACTGGGCAATTTCACTCTGATAGCATCTCTCCGGCTCATTAGCATTTGCACCCTGGTTAATGGAGGCCTTTGTTAGATCCTGTCGTTCAACCTGTGGCCTACCAGAAATCTCCTCTCAATCATGTAGTGATGGCACAACTGCGGATATTGCATGAGCTAAATCTACAATTGTATAACATTGGCTTTATAAATAAAATACTATCTGCATTAGTTTTTGTTTCTGTTTCACAGACTGTGAAAGGTTTTTCTCTTAGCTTCCCATGGACCTTAGATGTAAAAAGGTTGAAAATGTGTCTAGATTAGTTACTTTCAAATAAGTCAATCGTTTTAGTCTTTGCTTAAATTTTTTTTGTTTTTGTTTCTGTCTTTGCTGTCACCCAGTCTATGAAAGTTTTCCTCCTACTTTCCCATGGACCTCATGTATTAAAAGGTTGAAGAATGGGCATCTAGGTTAGTTACTTTCATAGAAGTCAATTCTTTGGTTCCTTGCTTTAAAATAATCTTTTTCATAACACCATAATTTACCAAGTTGTTTATAATTTAGTCATTTCACACATTAAATATTTTAACACCAATAATCCCACTGATGAAGGTCATCAGTGTGACCTTCCCTTAATCAATGTCACCAATTTCCCACTTACCACCACAGCCTGCTTTGTTGTAGGCACAAGCAAATTTACTTCATATTGTTTGTTGCAACACAAAGGCAAATGGAATGATCTGTGGTGTACCCCAAGACCCACCCATTTCTGGGAGGGGTCTAGGGAACCGGATAATAGGTGTGACCCTACCTGCAAGACCTCCCATTCCTGGGAGGGGTCGGAAAAAAGTTAGATAAGCCTGGGACGAAAGGGATTCGGCCCCTTTTGTCTCTTGGCCGGCTTTTGGATCTTTGGGCCGCATGGAGCCCAAAGGGAAGATGGCTAACAGGAGATAAGATGCAGGGCTAGCAAAATAATGCTGTGCTTGAAAGGTTAACATAGGCCACACACCTGTGGTGGCTAGGGCATGAATAAAGATGATTCTTCCTGAAGCCTGCGTGTGAGTGAGTGATTTCACCTGGGCCTGGAACCCGGCCGGCTGGATGGAGTTGCAGAGCCATGTGGCCTGGGGTGGCAGAAAGGAATCCATCGCCATCCATCGCCTTCCAGCCCCATCTTTAATTATTTAATTCTACAAATGGCGCCCGAACAGGGACCTGAATCCTGAACCCAACAAAACAGCGAAAATGGTGAGATTTCTGCTCTTCTGTTTCATTTTGGCTCCTTTCGGGTGCACTGAGCCCAAAACACGGGGCCACGTGGAGCCATGTTCAAACATGGCCGCAACCCCTTCTAGGGGCAAAAGGGCAACTGGAAGTACAAAGGTGAAAGCTTGCATCACCTCCAGCCCAGGCCCAGGCCTAAAACTAAAACTTTGTTACAAAAACCAAAAACCTCGGCCTCTTCAAAAACTTATTAAAAGTCTAAATTGGAAACGGAGGAGAAAAAAAACTGTATTTAAAGTGGACTGATTTTCTAAAAATGACCTTTGGCTTGAATTTGGATTTCGACTTTGGAAATTTCGAACTGAACTTTTAGTTTAAATAACTTTGAACTTTTAACACCCAAAAGCGCCCTGTGAGGTGTGGCCAAAAACTGGCTTGCTAAGTGCTGCCCAAAGGAAAAAAGCGGAGAAAAGCTCCAAGCAGCTCGGCTCGGCTCGGCTCAGCTCAGCTTTTGCTCCGGCGGCAAGCCTGAAATCCATCCTCCAGATCACTAAGGTAAAACTGCAGAAGCGAACCGGCAGTAAGCAGCGGAACCTGCAACCTCATGGTCTACAAAACCGTCTGCAGGGCCTAAAACCATGGAAGGAAGCCACGTGGTAAAATCAGCGTGGGACAAAACAACATCTGAACTTTAAAAGTTTAAAGAAGCCACGTGGTGAGATCAGCGTGGGACAAATTAATCATCTGAACTATGGTTTTAGGTGTAGAAAATTAGTGGGTCGTTATATTTTACTCATAGTTGGTGATGGGATAAATTTTAGTTAGTTAGTGGTTAAAAAATAAAAATAAAAGGGAAGTAATTCAGTTTAGCTCATTTAAACATCTAATTTCTAACCACCTGCATCTTTGTCTTAAGTCATTTTCTTTATAATTTAAATGTGTTTTGTTGTCTTTCAGAGTTAATATTTTCAATTGCAAAATGTTTTACTGTGTATTTTAATGTACTTAGCCTGTTTTTAAAATGTATGTTATGCATGTATGCTAAAGTACTTGTGTATAGGAAATATATAGAAACATTGAAGTTCCCCCAATATAGTTTAAAAGTATAGGAACATGAAAGTTCCAAAATAATGCTTGGTAAAAAAGCATTAATAGAATTTTAGGTTACAGGTGTAAAGTATATTTTGCAAAAATATGTTTTTGAAAAGGGCTGGTATATTAATTTTCACTTTTATTACGTTGGCGCATGAAAATATTTAAAAAAGGGGGAAATGTGGTGTACCCCAAGACCCACCCATTTCTGGGAGGGGTCTAGGGAACCGGATAATAGGTGTGACCCTACCTGCAAGACCTCCCATTCCTGGGAGGGGTCGGAAAAAAGTTAGATAAGCCTGGGACGAAAGGGATTCGGCCCCTTTTGTCTCTTGGCCGGCTTTTGGATCTTTGGGCCGCATGGAGCCCAAAGGGAAGATGGCTAACAGGAGATAAGATGCAGGGCTAGCAAAATAATGCTGTGCTTGAAAGGTTGACATAGGCCACACACCTGTGGTGGCTAGGGCATGAATAAAGATGATTCTTCCTGAAGCCTGCGTGTGAGTGAGTGATTTCACCTGGGCCTGGAACCCGGCCGGCTGGATGGAGTTGCAGAGCCATGTGGCCTGGGGTGGCAGAAAGGAATCCATCGCCATCCATCGCCATCCAGCACCATCACTAATTATTTGATTCTACAATGATCAAACTTTATATCAATATGGATCAACTTAAAATGATTGTTATATCTTTCTGGTGTTACTAAAGTCAGTGTCTAAGGATTTCCTGGACGGTGCTAGAGCCTTCTGTATTACTGTTTAAGCTCATTGAGCTTGGTAGATTACTAAGCAACTTTCCCATTGAATTTCCTTTGATTCTACTGGGCTGATACTACTAAAGATATTGAGGTGTCAGCAGGGGATCTATAGATCTGAAACAAATTTGGTGGCTTGGCAGTTTAATAAGGTTATGTCAAGGAGCTGAGTAATTTCTGAGGGTGTAGGATGTTGCACTGGGCTGCTGTGGTTCAGGAAGAAAGAGGAATTTGACCCCACCCATTCTAAGAGTGCCACAGAGGCATCAGCCTGAAACAGGCTACCGAGGGAGTATTGGAGGCCATGATTTTCTTTTGGCGCTTGTTAGAGGAGCGGGCCATTTTTCTGCCTGGCAGATGGCAGGTGTGGATAGAGACTTGGTTCTTTGCTTTTGGAATTTATTGGGGGCCTCACACTGCAGAACTTAGGGCTTAGTTCTGGCTCTGCACTCAAGGGTCACTCCTAACAGGGCTTGTAGACCAGATGGGGTGCCAACTATTGATTTTTCTTTTTCTTTTTTTCTTTTTTTTCTTTTTTTGGCCACACCAGCAGTGCTCAGGGGTTACTTCTGGCTCTGCACTCAGAAATTGCTCCTGGCAGGCTTGAGGGACCATATGGGATGCCAGAAACTGAACCCAGGTCTATCCTGGGTCGGCCACATACAAGCCAAATACCCTACTACTGTGCTATCTCTCCGGCCCCAGGGTGCCAAGTATTGAACCCAGGTTGACTGCATGAAAAGCAAGCATCATATTTACCCATTATGTACTATTTGTTAAGCCCCATTTTGTTCTTAAACATTGCAGCTATGGTGGAGTGGGGCCCGGATGCAGCAATAGAGCCTGTGATTTCACTGCCATCATCCAGTTCAAGCTCAAGGGGATCAGAGAGGTTGCCCAGGGTTTCAGGCACTTGCCTTGCATGCTGCTGACCCTGGTTCCATGCTTACTATGGCAAATGGTGCCCTGCCAAGAGTGATCCCTAAGCACAACTGTGCCCCCAAACCAAAAATCAAACAATATATTAAAAACAGATCAAATCCAGGGAAAGGATGTCTTCAGGACATGCTGAGTGGCAGATCTGTGAGGTGGCCACTGCTGTGAAATGCTGTGATATTATGACCGCCAGGACTGTCACCCAGATCATGCAGGTTATCTGTCAGTGATGACCTGAAGGCTGTGACTTTGTGTGATGTGTCTCTTTAGTGAATGAAAGTGGGGAAGTTTCCGACGGACACATTCTATCAGGACTGCCTACAGATGAAGGGCAACTTAATTATCGGTTTTGTCTGCAGAGTCCTGAGTCCCTATCTGCCTCATCTGATGTGGGTAACCTCCACCCACACAAAACTTTAAGTTTGAGGGATGAGTGGGGAGCAAAGGGCAGGGTGTTGGAGGATGAGTTTCAGGTGGGAGTCGAACTTACCTGCAGACTTCTTTCTGTTTGTTTCTTTTCTTTTCTTTTCTTTCTTTTTTTTTTTTTTTTTTTTTGAGTTTTGGGTCACACCCGGTGGTGCTCAGGGGTTACTCCTGGCTGTCTGCTCAGAAATAGCTCCTGGCAGGCACGGGGGACCATATGGGACACCGGGATTCGAACCAATTACCTTTGGTCCTGGATTGGCTGCTTGCAAGGCAAACACCACTGTGCTATCTCTCCGGGCCCTGTTTGTTTCTTTTCTGATGAATTTTAGGCCTCTGAGAACCTTTCAGAAAACCTTTCTTCTCTGCCTCCTTGGGCTTACTTTTCTCTAGAACATTCCATACCAGGGGCTGATTAGTCATTGCATCTGGTTGGCAGTGCTCTCTGCCTGTTTATTCTCCTGCCATCTGCTTGCAAGAATGTCTTAATCACTGGGAATCTAGCCCCAGCAGGGCAAGTGCGAACATACTCCATACGAATCATCTCTCTGTGAAGTTGTGCTCTGTGGAACTCTACTCACAGCTCAGGCTTCCTGAGTTTGGCATGTCACTAGGTTAAGATGCAGAAAGGAAGAAATATCAATTAAGTAGCTCAATTTAGCCATTCAATATTTTTATTTCCTGCCTCTGAAATGTGCTGTAGGTATAATTATGGCAATTTTATAACACTTGGAGTGTGTAATTTGCCTCGGTGAGTGGCCAGCTCTGAATATGAACTCTAGATTTCTCTTAACTTCAACTCCATAACCCTTTCATTCAAAGACACCTTTTGTGGCAATAAAGAGTGGTCATGCCTTGGTGGCATAAGATGATGGCCACATCTCTCAGAACTGGGTAAAACTTCCCCCAGAACAGCATGCTGTGGGTCCCTGTAAGACACCTGAGAGGCCACAGGTTGGGGGGGGGAATAAAATATCTAGGTTTGGCCAGAGGTTTTTTTTCCACTTTGTGTCATTCCTGTTCTTACAGGCCTCCTCTCCACCCCATCCCTCTCCTGCCTCTGCACTAGATCTTGCTGACTCTCAGGTCCCTCTGCTCCTGCTGCTGTGAGGAAGTGCTCTTGCAGGTCACCTGGCACTGGCTATGGCTTTGACACACCCTTCTCTCTGCCTCTGACCCTTTGTGCTAGGCAGACATTTGGGAAATGCTCGTTTGACAAGGCTCTGCCATCTTTTTCTTCTTGTGAGCAGGAACCCTCTCATTCATCTCTTTTTAGGGTGTGTTCCTTCATTTCCTCTGGGGTCTCTTTTGCCTTCTACTGCTGGTGTATTTGTCCTGCTCTCGCTTGAGATGATCCATCTCCACCTATTCCTGCCCGTTGGCAAGTTTACTCCTTCTCAGTCTTTAGACTTCAACTCTGGAAAGTAGCTTTGATTCAGGGCCCCTTGCCTACAATTGTTGGCACATGCTCTCATATCCTCAAATTCTTTCACTTTGCGGAACTTATCTAGACTTATAATTAAACATCAGTGTGATAAATTCATTAGTTTCTATTCCCCCACCAAACTAAATTCCATGAGAGTAGGAGCTTGTTGACTGAATTCTCATAGCCTCCTTCAATGATTAAGTCACTGTAGGCTTTCAGTAAACATTGCATAGTTTAATCAGTGGAGCCTCAGCATGATCCATGTATGTATGTATGTATGTGCATATTATTATTATTTTTGTCTTAGTAAGGGTATAAACTGGAACTTATTCAAGTTTGTTTGCATACAACTTGTAGTCTAGAGTACCTTGCAATTTTTGTTTTGAGATTCGTATAGTGGTACTCAAGGCTTATTCCTGATTCTATGCTTGAGAATCACTCCTAGTAGTTTCCAGGGACCATTTTGGGTGCTGGATATTTCACCCAACTCAGTCCACTATATTATCTCTTCAGCCCTACACTTTTAGGGGACAGTTGGGTCACATTGTTGGTTCTGAATGGCTACTCCTGGCTCTGTGCTCATGTGTATCTCTTGGTGGTGCTCAGAAGACCATATATGGTACTAGATATGGACTACACACATGGTAAGCACCTTATTCCCTGTACTATCTCTCTGGACCCATACTTTACAATTTTAAAAAGTACATTTGTTATAGGAGCCAGAGAGATAGCACAGTGGTAGGGCATTTGCCTTGCAAGGAACTGATCAGGATGAACTATGGTTCGAATCCCGGCTCCCCCATGACTGCCAGGAGTGATTTCTGAGCACAGAGCCAGGAACACCACCTCTACAAAAAGTACATTTGTTATAAAGAATATTTTACTATTTCATGTTATGCTTTGTATTGCCCATGTATTAAAATATTCCCAATATTTTTTTTTTGTGGTTTTTGGGTCACACCCGGCAGTGCTCAGGGGTTACTCCTGGCTCCATGCTCAGAAATTGCTCCTGGCAGGCACGGGGGACTATATGGGACGCTGGGATTCGAACCAATGACCTCCTGCATGAAAGGCAAACGCCTTACCTCCATGCTATCTCTCCAGCCCCTCTATATTCCCATTATTATTAATGAAATTTCTCATGTTTCTCCTTCAGTTAATTTGAATTCAGAAGATTCTTAGATTTATTTTTAGAAGTCACTTTTTTGTTTGTTTGTTTGTTTGTTTGGTCACTCCCGGCAATGCTCAGAGGTTATTCCTGGCTCTATGCTCAGAAATCGCTCCCTGCAGACTCGAGGGACCATATGGGATGCCGGGATTTGAACCAGAGACCTTCCGCATGCAAGGCAAACAGCCTTACCGCTGTGCTGTCTCTCTGGCCCCTAGAAGTCACTTAAGTCTTTTGACTTGTTCTTCTGACAGAGAACTTCAGTGACTTTAAAATAGAATTACCTAGCTGGTTGATTTTGACCCTGTGAAAATTGTTTGTTTGTTTTGGGCCACACCTGGATGGCACTCAGAGGTTACTCTTGACTCTGCACTCAGAAATCCCTCCTGGCAGACTCACGAGACCATATGCAATGCCAGGAATCAAACTTAGTCCATACCGGGTCGACTGCATGCAAGGCAGACTTCCGAACACTGTACTATCTCTTCGGCCCCTGGCCTTGTAATTATAAACTGATCCCAGACTGACATTCAAGTAAATTCAACCAATATTTGAGCCCCCAAGGACATGCTGACCTTGCAATTCATAGTGACTGGTGTGCTCTATGGCATGGCCTTTGACTGTTCCAAGGTTTTTTTTTTTTAATTACTTTATTTAAACACCATGGTTTACAGAGTTGGTTTACAAAGTTGTTCATGATGAAATTTTAGCCATGTAATCAACAACACTCTTCACCAGTGCACATTTCCCGCCAGCATTTCCCGCCAGCACTGTCCCCAGTTTCCCTCTTATCTTCTGCCCTGCTATCTTGACCCTGCCTGTATGTGGCCATTCCTCCTTCCCCCCTCCCCTACCCCTCCTTCTCCTCCTCCTCCTCCTTCTCTCCCTCCTCCTTCTCCTCCTTCTCTCCCTCCTCCTCCTTCTCCTCCTCCTTTCTTCTTCTCTTCTTCCTTTCTTCTCTTTCTTTTCTTCTTCTCTCCTTTTTCTTCTTCTTTCTTTTCCTCTTTTTCTTCTCTCCCTTTTTAAAAATCCTTTTAGACACTGTGATTTGAAATATTGTTACTGAAGGGGTGTCATGAATATTACTTTATCCCTTTCAGCACCCACATTTTGTCCAGAGAGGTCATTTTCAACTATCATTGACATAAAAGTCCCTTCACTGCACTTTTTAACTGCACTCCTCTGCAATCCTTTTTTTTTTCTTTTGGTTTTTGGGCCACACCCAGAGGTGCTCAGGGGTTACTCCTGGCTGTCTGCTCAGAAATAGCGCCTGGCAGGCACGGGGGACCATATGGGACACCGGGATTCGAACCAACCACCTTTGGTCCTGGATCGTCTGCTTGCAAGGCAAAAGCCGCTGTGCTATCTCTCCGGGCCCTCCTGCACTCCTTTCTACCATGGACTGGTCCTCCTGGCCCTCATCTTTATTGTCTCTGGATATTATTACCATACTATCTTTTATTTTAATATTCTACAAATGAGTGTGTGATCATTCTAGGTCTATCCCTTTCCCTTTGAACCATTTCGTTCCGCATAATATTCTCCATATCTATTCATATGTTATAACTTCATTTTTCATAACAGCTGTGTAGTATTCCATTGTGTAGAAGTACCACAGTTTCTTTATCCACTAATCTGTTCTTGGGCACTTGGGTTATTTCCAGATTTTAGCTATTGTGAATAGTGCTGTGATGAACATACAAATGTATTGTGTTTGAGGGCTCGTAGGGTATATTTTTGGGAGTGGTATTGCTGGGTTATATGGAAGATAAATTTATAGTTTTTGTTCAGGAATATTCAAATTGTTTTTCCAAAAAGGCTGTTAAATAGAAAGACTCTTTATGTGAACCACATGAGTTACAGTTCAGATGTCAGGAAGCTTGACCTCTGAAAGGACTTAAGATCAAGCATAGTCAGTTACATGGACTCTCTGTGTCAACCTGACCTTTCATGCAATTTATTGTTTAACATCCCACCCATACTATGAACTCTTTAGTTAGACAGAAAGAAGTTTTTGGGTTGACTAACTTGAAAGAGATCATTCTGCCAGTGTTAAGATCAAGTTTGGAATCATCTTAAAGTTCATAGCTCTATTGAAAAGGGAAGTCAACAACTAGTTACCCCAGCCCCCACTGCTGTACTTAAAGGTCAGGTTTTGTAACCAGAATTCTGTAATTTTCTATGTTTATACTTGCTTTTTGTTTCTAACCCTTTTTGTCCTAAAAAGGAAGTTTATACCAACCTTAAGCTCATGTGATACCTTGTCTTACCTCAGAATGTCTTAGCAGATGTTATGCCCTTATAAGGAACTTGTCCTACATCAGAATGTCTTAGCGGATGTTATGCCCTTATAAGGAAATCATCCCTACCCCTTCTCCCCCTCTTATGGTATATAAGGATGAACAAAAAGCCACGTGGTCTTTTGCCTCTGTTCAGTTCTGGATGGGCACTGGACCTTGGCTGGCCAGAATAAAGAACTCACTTGAGCTTTTGCCTGAGTGATTGTCTCTTCATTTCTCTGCGTCGGAGCAGCCTCTGGACTACAGAGCCTTACATTTTTGGCGAGCCAGCCAGGAGTCCTTGATCTGCCTGGAGTGGATTGGTGAACCGATGACTTGGTGGGTTCTAAGCAGTGTGTCTTGTGTTGTTGGTCATGATTTGATATGTGTTGGAAATAGCAGTATGTCTTGTGTTGTTGGTCGTAATTTGATATGTGTTAGAAATAGAAATAGGAGAATGGTAGTGTGACTGAAGACTTGAGAGTCCCCACTCAATGTGGATTCCGGGTGGTCGGAAGTAAGGACTCACACACGAAATTGTTCCCTGGTCATCAAAAAGGGCAAGTGGCAGACCTGTTGTGCTGCTGAGTGGCCGACCTTTCAGGTTGGATGGCCGCAGGGAGGGTCTTTCCATGTTTCCCTAGTTTGCAGAGTGAAGGACATCGTGTATTGACCAGGGCTGCACAGACATCCTGATCAAGAACCCTATATTCTCATGTGGGAAGACCTTTGTACCAGCCCCCCTGACTGGGTGCAGCCATTCCTGCCCCCTCCTAAACTTTCTTCCTTACAGCCACCCTTGGAGCCCATGATCCTACCTGTAAAGGCGAAGGGGGTGTCATAATTAAAGCCTAACGAAGAGCGAGCTGTGCCTGCAATTACCCTGACACCACGGACCTGCTTTTCTTTGACTCCCCTTCCTTACCACCCATCTGCTCATGCCCCCTCTGCTCCCATAGACAAGGTGGCGGCAGAACCCTGTTCCCCATCAGAATCCTCCTCCTCCTTGCCTTCCCCCAAGCTGCAGGGAGAGGGGGGAGGAGTAACCCCCCCTGCCTCCATCACCCCCTGAGTCCATGCCGGATGAGAGCCGAACAGGGCCAGCTGCGGGGATCCGCAGCAAACAAAGAGATCCGGCATCTGGAGCTTTGCCAATTATGCCACTGTGGCCAATAGGGCCTATGGTGGACGATGGGGAGGGGAGATGCCTACCCTCCAGTATTGGCCTTTCTCCTCTTCTGAATTATTGGAATAATTGGAAATAATTGGAAGCTTAACCATCCCTCTTTTCTGAAGACCCCACTAGGTTAATTAATCTTTTAGATTCTTTGATGAACACCCACCAACCTACTTGGGACAACTGACAGCAGTGCTTATACCCTATTCACTACTGAAGAACAGGACCACATATTGGCAGCAGCCCAGAGAAATGTGATAGGATTAGATGGCTTGGTGACTACTAGACCTAATGTTATTGATGACACTTTCCCATTGCGGAGATCGGATTGGGACCCCAACACGTTCGAAGGTAGGGGGAGTCTGTCCACCTATCGCCAGACTCTCATGAGAGGTCTCCGGGAAATGGCTAGAAAGCCCACCAATCTGGCCAAGGTAAAAGAGGTGATACAGGGACCCAATGAGCCTCCTGCGGTTTTCCTAGAAAGGCTGATGGAAACTTATAGGAAGTATACCCCTTTTGATCCAACTTCCAAAACTCATCAGGCTTTGGTCATTATGGCTTTTGTAGGACAGTCAGCAGCAGATATTAGAAAGAAACTTCAGAGGCTGGAGGATATCCAGGGAAAGACATTACAGGACCTAGTAAAGGAGGCTGAGAAAATGTTCAGTAAGAGAGAAACAAAGGAGGAAAGAGAGGAGTGACTAGAAAAGGAGAGGAGAGAGTGGCAGGAGAAGAGAGACAGGGAAAGAAAGGAAGCAGATGAAAAAGAGAGGGAAGAGAGAGAGGAGGGAAGAACAAAAGGATAGAAGAAGGAATAAGGAGCTGGCAAGGGTCTTGGCAGTAGCGGTAGACAGATCTAGCGCAGGTCAGAAAGGTAGGGATCTGGGCCCATGAAGACGCCGACCCCTAGACAAGGATCAATGCGCTCGCTGCCACCAGAGAGGACACTGGGCTTGGGAATGCACCCACCTCCGCGACCCCCCCGACCTTCAAGGACCCTGGCCCTTGAATCTGAATAGGGGGGTCAGAGCTCCAAACCCCTCTAGGAGCTCAGGGCTAAATTTAAGATGGAAGGGACTCCCATAGACTTTGAACTTGATACAGGGAAGTATACCCGGTTCTAAAGAAGCCCCTGGGACCCCTCTCTAGCAAACAATCCTTAGTACAAGGGGCTAATGGAAGTAGCTACCATTCTTGGACTACTTTCCAGACTATGGACTTGGGGAAAAGAGAAATTAAGCATTCTTTCCTGGTCATACCAAACTGCCCCTCACCTCTAATGGGATGAGATTTGCTAACCAAACTCAGAGCCCAAATAACTTTTGAAGAAACTGGTCCAGAAATTGCTTTTCTTAATTCCAGTGTCCAACCACTTACCACTCTGTCCTGACCATTAGGTCTGAGGATGAATATAGACTGTTCACAAATGATCCCTTGCCACATGAAAACCAAGACACTGATTTTTTTTTTTTTTTTTTGGTTTTTGGGTCACGCCCGGCAGTGCTCAGGGGTTACTCCTGGCTGTCTGCTCAGAAATAGCTCCTGGCAGGCACAGGGGACCATATGGGACACCGGGATTCGAACCAACCACCTTTGGTCCTGGATCGGCTGCTTGCAAGGCAAACGCCACTGAAGACACTGATTTTTAACTGAGACTAGTTCCGGGAGCTTGGGCTGAAACTGCAGGACTGGGGTTGTCTATCTTGCAGGCTCCAGTAGTGGTAGAGCTGAAAGCTACTGCTATCCCTGTGCGAGTCAGACAGTACCCCATGAGTCAGGAAGTGAAGAAAGGTATAACTCCTCATATTCAGAAACTTCTCCAACAGGGGGTCCTAGTACAGTGTCAGTCGGCCTGGAATACTCCACTACTCCTGGTCAAAATGCCTGGGACTGGGGACTATCGGCCAGTGCAGCACCTAAGGGCAGTTAACAGCCGAGTGGAAGATTTCCATACCATTGTGCCTAACCCATACAATCTCCTCAGCACCTTAAACCCTGAAAGAATATGGTACACTGTACTGGACTTAAAGGATGCTTTCTTCTGCCTGTCCCTACATCCGGCCAGTCAAACTTTATTTGCTTTTGAGTGGAGTGATCCTGAGGCAGGGATTTCAGGCCAACTAACCTGGACCAGACTTCCCCAGGGGTTTAAAAACTCTCCTACCATCTTTGATGAGGCCCTGCACTAAGACTTAAGTCTCTTCCGCAGCCAGCACCCCCAGGTTACCTTGATGCAGTATGTGGACGATCTTTTAATTGCAGGAAAAACTGAAGAGGATAGCAAGCAGGTCACCCATAGCCTGCTAAAGGAACTTGCCTGGCTAGGGTATAGAGCATCAGCCAAGAAGGCGCAGCTGTGCCAGAGGGAGGTGACGTTTTTGGGGTACATGCTACGAGAGGGAAAGCAATGGCTGATGAAGGCCCAGAAGAAGGTTGTGGCACAAATCCCAGTGCCTACCACTCGCCGGCAGTTACATGAGTTTCTGGGGACGGCAGGTTTTTGACGCCTCTGGATCCCTGGTTTCGCCAGTCTGGAAGCCCCACTATAACCCCTCATGAAAGTTTGAGTGGACCCATGAATGCCAGAAGGCATTTGACTCTATCAAAACAGCTCTGCTCACAGCCCCGGCCCTGGCCCTCCCTGATGCTAGCAAGCCCTTTACCTTATATCTAGAAGAGAAAGGGGGGATGGCACGGGGAGTGCTGACTCAGACACTGGGTTCGTGGAAAAGCCGGTTGCCTACTTATCAAAGAAATTAGACTCAGTGGCCAGCGGGTGGCCTAAATGTTTGAGGACAATAGCCGTGGCTGCACTGCTGGTAAAGGATGCGGATAAAATTTCCTTGGGACAGAAGTCAACTATAATAGCCCCTCATGCTCTGGAAAGTATAATTTGGCAGCCCCTCGATCGTTGGCTCTCAAATGCCTGTATCACCCACTATCAGAATATCCTTCTAGACAAAGGCAGAATAACCATCTGCCTACCTGCTCCCTGAAGAGTCTGAGGCACCAGTGTTCCATAACTGCCAGGATTTACTGGCTAAAGAGAGTTGGCTGTGGAGGGACCTACCGGACCAACCATTAAAGAACTCTGATGTCATATGGTACACAGATGGAAGTAGATTTCTCCAGGATGGGGACAGGGGAGCCGGAGCTTTGGTGGTAAGTGACCATGACATTAACTGGTCTCAGCGCCTAAAATAGGGAACCTCTGCTCAGCGAGCTGAGTTGATAGCCCTTACCAGGGCATTGGAAATGGCAGTGGGAAAAAGAGCAACCATCTACACGGATAGCAGGTACGCTTTCAGGACTGCCCATGTCCATGGCGCTATCTACCAAAGGAGGGGACTCCTGACCTCCGCGGGCAAAGAAATTAAAAACAAAGAAGAGATACTGCATCTTTTATTGGCTCTACTCCTACCCAAAGAACTGGCCATAGTCCACTGTCCTGCTCATTGAACGGGCAAAGGGACTGTCGCATTCGGGAACTGAAGAGCTGATGAAGCAGCAAAGGCAGCAGCATTTCGCACAAAGGAGACCCCTATGCTTGCTGTTACTGAACCCAACAACCTCCCTCCAGTGTCAGCTATAGACTTCCTTCTTTCTGACAAAGTACAAGAAGTTAATCAGTATCTGCAAACTCTTCACCAACTCACTCACCTAGGGTCCAGAAAAATGATGGAGCTAATTAGAGAATGGTCCCAGGCACCCAAACCAGAGAGGCTGAAAAAATTGTAAAATCCTGCCGACCCTGTCAACTGGTAAATGCCTATCCTACCAAGATGGGGACCGGGAAGAGACTGAGAGGGGAGATACCGGGCCAACATTGGGAAATTGATTTCACTAAAATCAAGCCTGCCATATATGGATTAAAGTATTTGCTAGTCTTTGTAGATACATTTTCAGGATGGGTGGAAGCTTGCCCATGGGTGGAAGCAAGAAGGAAACAGCCCAGGTGGTGGCTAAGAAGATATTAGATGACATCTTCCCCTGGTTTGGACTTCCTCAGGTAATTGGATTAGACAACGAACCTGCTTTTGTGGCCCAGATAAGTCAGGGATGAGCCAAGACCCTGGGGATCAATTGGAAACTGCATTGTGCATATCATCCCCAAAGTTCAGGGCAGGTAGAAAGGATGAATATAACAATTAAGGAGACTCTGACCAAATTATCTCTAGAGACTGGCGTTGGGGACTAGACCACCCTCCTACCTTCAGCCCTCTTCAGGGCAAGAAATACCACCCTTGCCTTCTTTGTGTGAATTAACCCCCTTTGAAGTGTTGTATGCCCCCCCCCCCAGTGCGAATGCCTTCTTTTTTTTTTTTTCTTTTCTTTTTTTTTTTTGGTTTTTGGGCCACACCTGGCGGTGCTCAGGGGTTACTCCTGGCTGTCTGCTCAGAAATAGCTCCTGGCAGGCACAGGGGACCATATGGGACACTGGGATTCAAACCAACCACCTTTGGTCCTAGATCGGCTGCTTGCAAGGCAAACGCCGCTGTGCTATCTCTCCAGGCCACGAATGCCTTCTGAGCCTTATAATGTTTTTTCTCCCCCTTCCACTCCCCTAGCAGCTCGGCTGGCCGCCATTGCTGCCCTACAAAGTCAAGTCTGGAAGGGACTCAGACAGGCATATGAACCTGGAGAACTGACGGTGCCTCACCGTCTCAAGCCATGAGACCAGGTCCTGGTGAGAGGCACCACTGGCAGACACTAGAGCCTAGGTGGAAAGGGCCTTATGTCTTCCTTCTGACCATTCCGACTGCTGTTAAGGTGGATGGCATTGCTTCCTGGGTTCATGCCTCCCATCTAAAACCTGCTTCTGCTGATCTCAACCATGATGAGTGGAAAGTGGAGCGCACTGAGAATCCCCTCAAGATTCAGGTCCGGCGGGCACACTCCAGCCCTGCTGTGCTCACTGACTCTGACAATGCTCCTCCTGGCACTTTCTGAGGGAGGACTCGACCAGGCCGTACACCCGGATGAACTAGTAAAAAGACTATATGGAAACCCCTGTGACTGCAGGGTGGGGGGGCTATCAACTCAACAGTAGGCTTCTGTACACTCGGCAAGTATACTGCGGAACTAGAACTGCTTACCTCCAGTCCCCTACTTCTTCCCATGTGGGGGAGGAGCCGGAATAGGTGTGTAAAGCAAAACCTCAGCCTCTGCCTCTTTGGGGGGGGCAATGCCCTGCTGGATGTGTGGAGCTTGATCAAGTTCACTCCCGGTGCTATAGGGAGTATCAAGAGTGTACCAAAAATAACAAGGCATATCTGGTGGCCAAGTTCACTGAAACTTACAAGGGGAGCATGGGAGGGGAATGGACAGTTAATAGCCATAAGTCCCCCTATGGAGCCGCGAGTTGCATGGCCCAAGTGGGAGACTTGGTCTACTGGCCCTTAAAGGCACCCATTCACATCTCAAATGGGGGGGGGGGCTGACAGACCAGGAAAGAGAGAAGGAGGCCATAGACTGGGCTACAAAGGAGGTGGAGACCCTAATGCCTAAGTGGCCCCAGCATCCCTTCCTCTGACCCCGGATGCCTGCTGAAAAGTTAGATCCAAATACTCAGGACATCCTAGAAGAAACTCACAAACTTCTTAATTTCTCTAACTCTTCGTTAGCTGCTGATTGTTGGCTTTGTATGAGGATGGGGGAAAATTGGCCTCTGGCTGTTCTTATCCGACTAGGTAATCTAACCTTTGCTTCTTTTAGTTGTACATATGTCAAACCCTTTAAGGTAGTCCCTTTTAGCTTTGGATCTTCTGTTTTCTATTCACATAATGGCACTGAATCTGTAGACCTGGGTCAGGTAGGAGCCGCTCAGTGCTCATAAATCCTACCTTGCCCCCCAAACCCAGGGTGCTTACCTCCGGGACGGGTATAGATATGTGGGGGAAATTTGGCTTACTCTCTTTTACCCCAAAACTGGACTGGAATTTGTGCCCCAGCATTAGTACTTCCCAACATTGACATCATCCCGGGGATAGAGCCCATCCCTCTGCCTAGCATAGACCTCTTAGGTGGTACTCGTCGGTCTCAGCAAGCCATGGTGTTCCTGCCCCTACTGGTAGGGCTCGGGGTAGCAGGTGGATTGGCGACTGGGGGAGCAGGGCTAGTAATATCAATATACAGGTATAATAGGCTCTCGCAACAGTTAATTTCAGATGTGGAGATGGTATATAAATCTATTAGTGATCTGCAGGACCAGCTCGACTTCTTGGCTTAAGTGGTATTACAAAACAGGCGAGGGTTAGATTTAATCTTGGCAGAGAAAGGAGGGCTTTGCATGGCCTTGCAAGAAGAATGTTGTTTCTATACTAACAAATCGGGAGTAGTGCGAGACAGAATCAGACACCATCAAGAGGAGCTGGCCAAAAGAAAAAAGGAGCTATTAGATGGTCCCTTATGATCTTTATGGGGTGGGATTCTCCCCTATCTAAAAACCCTTCTGGGGCCCCTTTTGGGCCTCCTACTCCTGGTAGCCATCAGGCCATGCATAATCAATCACCTCACTACATTCATTCGGGCTCAGGTTGGGGAAGTCAAGCTCATGGTATCATGCCAACAGTACCAAGAATTAGCTCACGCAGGCAATTCTGACCAGGAATATCAGGAGATGGAGGCCCCCATCATAATGGCTTCTAGGATTAGAAGCCTTACTACAAGAAGTGGGGATTGAAAAGGGAAGTCAAAACTAGTTACACCAGCTCTCACTGCTGTAGCTCATGGAACTTAAAGGTCAGGTTTTGTAACCAGAATTCTGTAATTTTCTATGCTTATACCTGCTTTTTGTATCTAACCTTTTTTGTCCTAAAAAGGAAGTTCATACCAACCCTAAGCTCATGTGATACCTTGTCCTACCTCAGAATGTCTTAGCAGATGTTATGCCCTTATAAGGAACTTGTTTTACATCAGAATGTCTTAGAGGATGTTATGCCCTTATAAGGAAATCATCCCTACCCCCTCTCCCCCTCTTATAGTATATAAGGATGAACAAAAAAGCCACGTGGTCCTTTGCCTCTCTTCGGTTCTGGATGGGCACTGGATCCTGGCCGGCCAGAATAAATAACTCACTTGAGCTTTTGCCTGAGTGACTGTGTCTTCATTTCTCTAAGTTGGAGCAGCATCTGGACTACCGAGCCTTACACTACTAAGCAGTTATGAAGAAGGGGCTAAAGACCACTGCCAGGTTGGAAAGACTCAGAGAACTCAGAAAGACACTTGATGATCATACTCAAGGTTCCTGATTGCTACTTAAATAAATACACATTAAACCAACATGGGTAGAGGCACATGAATGAGGTGGAAAGCATATGTCCATCAGGCATTAGGGAATAGCAACTCTGGACAACAAGGCTCAGTGAGTTTTCCTGGATTCAGTAAGTTTCATTGTGTGGGATACACATATACAGAGTGTTACCCCTCCCCTAACTTCCTGTTTTGCTCATCTTGAGAGGTAGACCTGCCCACATCTTGGAGGGGTCTTTGGCTCCCTGTTTTGCTCTCCAGAAAGATAGATGGGGGAGGAGAGAGAGAGGATTCAGCAAGAGAGGTGGCTGGTAGAGACAGGTTTGAACGCAGGGCTACTTATGGAGCAGGCTTAAAAGGTTAAATGCTTAGGAGCCACACATGGTGGCTAGGGCCTGAATAAAGTTGATGTCTCCTGAACCTGACTGCCTATGGATCATTTCTTCACTGCCACTCTGAGACCACTGGCTGGAGGGAGTTTCAGGTGCGTGGCCTGGGCCGGCAAAGAAAGGCCTCACCTCCATCCATCTCACCATCATCTATCACCATCCAGGACTCTATTATTAATGTTTTTCAACCTAGAACTCAACTTGTTAGAAGAACCACATTAAGAGCTGGTAATTGATTACACTGGAGAAGAAAAACTGGAAGCTGATGCCCATTTCCCTCTGTATTCCATCCATTGCCTTCACTAATACTATCTTTGTTTGTGCCCTTTTAGGAAACAAGAAGGAGCTTTGAGGGTGATTCATCAAGAATTTTTTCTGAGTTCTGAGAGTACCCTCCATGGTGGGAAGGACCTTAGGGCCTTGGGGACCTCACAGCTGCTTACAGTAAAGCTATGGACTTTGAGATGGTTCAAATGGGTTCCAAGCTCGACCTGAGAGATAGGACAAGAATTAAGGTGCGGGCCGGAGAGATAGCTTGGAGGTAGGAAATTTGCCTTGCATGAAGAAGGATGGTGGTTTGAGTCCTGGCATCCCATACAGTCTCCCAGGCCTACCAGGAGCAATTTCTAAGCATAGAGCCAGGAGGAACCAGAGTGCTGCTGGGTATGACCCAAAACTTAAAACACAAACAATTAAGGTGCTTGCCATGCATTTTTCTGATCTCAATTCAAATTTTGGCACCATGAACAATCCTCCAACCACAAGGATCATATCTCAATGCAAATTTGGGAATAACTCTGAGCAATATTGATGTGGCCCAAACAACATTCCCAATCACCTAACCCCCACATAAAAGAAAGAACAAGCCAAGAAACACTTGCGCTGTGATCTGGATCAAGTTAGTCAACCCAATGCCTAATTAAAGAAAGCATAATAGCATGAATGGAGGGGTTGAGTGAGAAAGTATATGAACTGTGGCTGACATTTGTTCAATTAAGAGCAGTTATTTTTATTTCATTGAGGTGAAGGGGTAAAGGGAACTGAGCTTATGATGGCAGTCATCTAATCATCTAGTCCCAAGAGCAAATTCTTGTCCATGGGACTATATGGGAAATTAGGTTATTTCCCACTTGATCTAGTTATTTGGGGGGGGGGGTTAGAGGAGAGGTGAAGGGGGAGGTGGTTTGTACCAGACCTGGTTATGCTTAGGGGTTGTTCCTGGCTCTGTGCTCATGGATCACTCCTAGAGGCTCAGGTGACCATAATAGGATGCCAGGAATCAAACCTGGGTCAGCAAAATGCAAGCAGGAGTCCTACCTGCTATGCCATGGCTCTGTCCTGTCCACTCTTTTAGGTGCTTTACAGGGGAGATTCAGGAGTGATCCACATTGGTGTGAGGGGTGGTGGTGAGGAGGTTGGTTCCACTCTTTTGTAGACTTATGTCTGGTCTTATCAGCCACAGAAACTGTTTCACCTTCTCATTGACTCTATTCTGGGGTAGGGATGGAACTGAGAAAGGACGAGTTGATTCTATAAGCATCTTTTTAAGACTCATACTAGTATATCCAGCCCAGATACAGCTCTTTTCCTAGCAGCCCCAGAAAAAGTACATTATCAGTGTATAATTGTGGTCTTGTGTTCATTTATTCATTCCTCATGCAAGACAGCTGTACAGTTCCTTTTAACTTTATTCTGCCTGAATAACAATACAGGACACCATAAAATGGGATCCTGCTCCCCTTCTCCCTGACTGCCCTTCTCGAAGTACACATTCCAAGGTGGGGGGCATTAGGGGCCAGCGCTGCCTGCATGATATTAAGATGTAAAACTCCCCTCCCACTGAGGCTAGCTAATTTTTAAAGATATTTTTTTGGGGGGGGGGGATTTTGGGTCACACCTGGCAGCGCTCATGGTTTACTCCTGGCTCTACGCTCAGAAATCGCCCCTGGCAGGCACGGGAGACTATATGGAATGCCAGGATTCGAACCACCATCCTTCTGCATGCAAGGCAGACACCTTACCTCCATGCTATCTCTCAGGCCCCTTATTTAAAGATTTTAATAAAAATGTGGTCTGAGATTCTTTTCTTAAACAGAAAGTAAACTGATCCCTGAAAAACTATGGGTACTCTAGCTCATGCAGCAGAAAGCAAGCCATCTCAGGAGGAGAGGGCAGGCCAAGCCCTCACTCTGCCAAAGCCATGCCTGCTGCCTCTATTGTCACAATCATCACTTTCCTCATGGCACTGCTTCATTACTGATCCTTTACATTTCTCTTTAGGACACGGGTCTGACCCAACTTCAAACTTCTCAGGTATGCTGTTTTGGGGCTGATATTACCAGGCCTTTTTGGAGCAAGTGCAGACACCCTCCCCCATATCTTCCTCCTTCTGGGAAGCTTGATAGTCTTAATCACACCTACAAACACAGTTTCCATATTTGAACCAAGCCAGCTTCATAGACTCACTCTTTTTCTCAAACGAGCCAAAAAATGAGTCTTGAAAGATAAGGAGGAGAGGGCAGGCCAAGACCCCACCCTGCCAAAGCCATGCCTGCTGCTTCCGTCATCCACAGTCATCATCTCTGATGGCCCTGGCATATTACTGATCCTCTATGATTCCCTTTGGGGACACTGATCTGGCCACTCTTCTGGTAAGTCAGTTTGGGGGTTGATATCACCAGGGCTTTTTTTGGCAAGTTCAGGTAATCTACCTCTATATCCACCCTATATACAGCTGAGTATATGCCCCTAAAAGACGTAGTATCAGTAACTGTGGTTTGAATCTTTTTTTTTTTTTTTTTTTTTTTGGTTTTTGGGCCACACCCGGTGACGCTCAGGGGTTACTCCTGGCTATGTGCTCAGAAGTCGCTCCTGGCTTGGGGGACCATATGGGACACCGGGGAATCGGACTGCAATCGGTCCGTCCTAGGCTAGTTCAGGCAAGGCAGGCACTTTACCTCTAGCGCCACTGCCCGGCCCCTGTGGTTTGAATTTTTGAATAACTTCATATGTTTGATGGTGTCATCCCTAAAGGAACACCCCGATTTAATAGAATGGACAACAAGAGCTTACTAAATCTTCTGCCACTGTACTAATGACTTCATTGGAGATACCGTAATTTTCACAAATGTGCTTAATCGCTGTATTCCTTCCTTCCTTTCTTCCTTCCTTCCTTCCTTCCTTCCTTCCTTCCTTCCTTCCTTCCTTCCTTCCTTCCTCCCTCCCTCCCTCCCTCCCTCCCTCCCTCTTTCTTTCTTTCTTTCTTTCTTTCTTTCTTTCTTTCTTTCTTTCTTTCTTTCTTTCTTTCTTTCTTTCTTCCTTCCTTCCTTCCTTCCTTCCTTCTTTCTTTCTTTCTTTCTTTCTTTCTTTCTTTCTTTCTTTCTTTCTTTCTTTCTTTCTTTCTTTCTCTCTCTTTCTTTCTTTCTCTTTTTTCTTTATCTTTATTTCTTTCTCTCTATCTTTCTTTCTTTCTTTCTTTCTTCTTTTCCTTTAACTTTCTTCTCTTAACTTTATTTATTTTTAATATTTTTAATATTTTTTCTAATCTTTGCTTTTACTTATTGGAAGCAAATATATAAATATTTTATTTATATATAAATATATAAATATATTATTATCAACTATGTCAACTATGTGATGAATTTTCTTGTTATAAACTTAAAAATGTGAACTGTGGGAATGAGGAGGTAACGTAGAGGCCAGGGACACCAGCCTATATATATATGTATATCTATATATACATATAATTAGATATCAATATCTTATATTACATATACATATATCTGAGATATCTATATCTTTCATATATACATATATATCTGAGATATCTATATCTATATCTTACATATCTAAGATATACATATATATGTTAGATTTACCATCAGTTGTAGTCACTACAAGGAAAAATCCTTTTCTTCAGTCTTGCAGAACTTGCAGCCTCCCTGGCCTCACGCTGCCACCTGCTGGGCTATCCCCAAGTCTCTCTCATTGCCACTGTGCTGACAGTGACCTTTGTAGTCAACTCTGTGTCCCTGGCAGAGCTCTAGCACTTCTTTTAACCCCCTGCTTCTTTGGGGGTCACAGTATGAGATGCTCTCAACACTAACTCACTTAGGGTCAGAAGCTCCAAGACTGTAGCAGAACAAGGGATGGGTGTGGTGAGATTTCCAGAGGATGAGAAAGGAATGTGATTTTGCAATAAACCTTCAGAAGGTTTAAGTGTTAAGAAATGTTATGATCTTTTTGTTTTGTTTTGGGGATACACCTGGCTGTGCTTAGGGCTTATTCCTTGCTCTGCACTAAGGAATTACTCCTGGTAGACACAGGGAATCATATAGGATGCTGGCAATTGAACTAGATTCTCCACTCTTTACTCGCTGTACTATGCACTCTGCCTAATATGTTATGATCTTAAATAAATTTAAATAGCAGTAAATGCCTAGAAGATACTCTGTGCTCTGAATTTGGAACTTAATTCTGATGGTACTCTGGAGACCATGTGGTGTTGGGAATCAACCTGAGCCTGCTGCATGCAAATGTACTCAAACTGTTGAGCGCTCCCCCGCCCTCCCTCCCTCCCTCCCTCTCGCTCTTCCTCTCTCCCTCCTCCTCCCTCCCTCCCTCCCTCCCTCTCGCTCTTCCTCTCTCCCTCCCCCTCCCTCCCTCTCTCCCTCCCCCCCTCCCCGACAATCTATTTCTCTGTTGTTTGAGGTATTTAGTTTATCTCTAAACTGGTGGGAAGACAATGGGAACATTTCCCAGAATTGCCACCGCAAGCTTTCCCAGAAGACTAATCACCAAGAGAATACTCATCAGGGAGAGTAGAGGAGAGGGGAGGGGAGGGAGGAGAGGAAAGTGTTAGGTCCGGGACTCAGGATCCTCCACCCAAAAAACCACCAGGAAGACAGTAAATCATTGTAAAAACAACAGAGTTTATTCCAGCATTCTGGAGTCCTGTATCTCTGGGGGCTGGAAAGATAACACGGAGGTAAGGCGTTTGCTTTGCATGCAGAAGGATGGAGTTTCGAATCCTGGCATCCCATATGGTTCCCCGAGCCTGCCAGGAACGATTTCTGAGCATAGAGCTAGGAGTAACTCCCCTGAGTGCTGCCGGGTGTGACCCCAAAACCAAAAAAGAAAAGAAAAAGAAATGAGGACTCCAAGAATGGCTCTCAGGCCATTTTTATGGGTTACCTAGGGCTTCAGTCTACTCAAGGGGATTCCCGCCTCTGGGTAGTTGATCTTTAAAATTATAGGTTCTTAGTACATATTGCATTGGACAGATGGCTACGATTGATTCTTAATACAAAGTTTCATCAGTTAGTTTTATGGTGGGCTGCAGGCTCAGTGAAGGGTGATCATACCTCCCCAGACCCAGGGTGTGGTGTTGGACCAGGGTGTGGATGTCATCTGGACGTCTGTTCCATTGGTGTTTAGCCTCTGATATCTGACCAGGAAGCCAGTTCTTGACCATAAGGTTCCAGGAACTGGCTGCTCTTCTCGGCCTAGTCTCAGTTCCTTAAAACCAGAGACTATCATGTCTGTACCTAGATTCACAGTGAAGCCAGGTTTACAGAAAAAAAACAGCAGTTAACTTCCTCAAGGAAGCAGAGTATGAAGTCAAAGCAATGTTATCTCTAAGCAAAGATACACCATATTCTAACATCAACATTTAGGTTACAGGGGCTGGAGAGATAGCACAGTGGTAGGATGTTTGCCTTGCACGCAGCAGACCCAGGACAGATGGTAGTTTGAATCCCGACATCCCATATGGTCCCCAGTGCCTGCTAGGAGCAATTTCTGAGCACAGAGCCAGGAATAACCCCTGTGCAATCCCTGTGCGCTGCTGGGTGTGACCCAAAACCAAAAAAGGTTACAGTTATTTCTAAATCTTAGTCCTAACAGAGAGGAGAGAGAGCGAAGAGAGATAAGGGGGGGAATGGGGGAAAGAGGAGAGAGAAGAGGGGGAGAGGAGGGGATGGGAAGGGAATGGAGGAGAGAGGAGGGAAGAGGGGAGAAAAGGGGAGAGGGGAGGGGAGGGAAGGAAAAAGACTCCTTTCCCTTTCCTGCCAGGTTCTGAAGCCTTTTAGTAACCTTTTCACTTATCATTGTTATTAAGTTTAGGATGACAAAAAAAAAAAAAAAACAAAACGGCAAACTCAGACACTTCCTTTGCCTCTGAATAACACTCCCCTGTGTTTTCACTTCCTCCCTTTTTCCTTAGGTTAGTTTGAAGAGAAAGCCCTTGGGTGAAGGAAGCACAGTGGGAACACTCATTTGCTTTTGGAGGAATGCAGATTGAGAAGAGTCTCCTGGGCTTGCCTGCTAGCTCTGGGAGCCAGGGCGGCTGAGGTTGGAGATGGAACCCAGACCCAGAGTTTTTCTGTAGAAGTAGGTCAGGAACAGGAAGAAAAGTGCTGGTCACATGGCCCTCTGCCCTCCCCTGTCTGATTGTTCACCTACTTTCTGAATCGCTGGGTCTGCTCTGGGGCCAGGTGAGAAGCAGAGCAGAATTTTTGGTTCAGTGAGATGGAAGGGCAAGGGACAGGCAGGGCAGCTTGAAAGATTGGAGATTCAGGAGAAGCCAAATGGGCTTTCCAGGCTGTATTGAGGTCACCAGTAATGGAAAAACAAAAGCATTCTGCTGCAGGATGAAGACAGGTGTGTGTGTGTGTGTGTGTGTGTGTGTGTGTGTGTGTGTGTGTGTGTGTGTATGTGTGTGTGCAGACCCTGTTTAAAGTCCCGTCCTCTGATTGCTCTAGTCCTGTCCCAATAGATGCCCTCTATTCTGCACCAATGCCTAACCCCCATGTTGACACAAAGCCATGTGGGCTCAGACATTTATAGATTTGCACGTGGAGGAGTGCTCCCCTTCCGCTGTTCACACCCTGTTAAACACACAAAAATGCACATGTGATGGCCACCAGGGCCAGGAGAAGACAAAGCCAATTAGTCAGCCCTGACTGAGAACACTTTGAACAGTGATTTTGTAGCTCACTAATATCAGGAAGCAGTGGCAGAGGTGGAGGTGGCATGGGGGAGTCCACTCATCTATTATAAATCCACGGTTATTAAAATTTCCATCTCGAAAGGAAGGGCAAACATTTCTAAATCAAATATGTGATCTCAGATGGGAACCTCATTTTAGATGGTAATTATTTCAGTGCAAACATGCTGCTAATTGTTGAACAGCTGTCACTTTAAGGGGGAAGAAACACTGAGTTGAGATCCTGACACTTCAGTAAGATCAAGAGTGAGCAGACATGGAGGGAACAGACAGTAAGAAGAGGAATTCAGTGGGGAGAGCTAAACTGACCCTGAGAAGAAGGGAATCTTGCCCTCGAACCTGCCCTTCCCCGGCTACTTACTGACATTTTGGGCAGGAGCTTTGAGAAGCTTTTGCAGAACGTGTGTTCTGAAACATCACATTTTATAGTTTCAGGGCCACATGCTATTTTTGAGGTGGTGTTTGGGGGTCTTTTCTAGTGGTACTCAGAGCTGGACTCAAACCTGGGCCTTGTGCATGAAAATCCTGTGCTCCAGCCCTTTGAGCAGTCTCGTTGGCCCATGTTTTCCAACAGCTCCAACAGAGCCAGCATAAGGGGAGAACCTCATTTGGATTCTCTTGGGGTTGCAGTCTCTCCCCACTCCAGGAGGTGCATCCTGAAGGAGAGAAAAAGAAGCAGGCATGGAAGGTGTGATTTCGTTTATTTCAATGGGATTTATCCTAAGAGATGAGGAAGGAGGGAGAGGGGAGAGAGAAAGAGAGATGACATTCTCCCTGCACCCTGCACTGCTTGTCTCCATAGGCATTCTTCACACTCAACTACCCGCCTCCCAGCAGCAGAGGTTCAGAAGGACAAGACTCCCAAAGATTATGCTTTGGCTTCCAGTGATCTTGACGACTGGATGACCAGGATGGTGTTGCTTTGACATATGGGTTATTTTGAAGGTATAGCCTATCACTCTTACCCCCAAAAGCACAAGCAATATGACACTATTCCCTTTTGCATACTAAAGAAGAGGAAATTTTATGTATAGTAACAAGCTCTTATCTACTAGGAATATGAACACATACATTTTATAATACAGGGCTGTCCCCACCCTGAACACTTGTTATGGGAACTCGGCTTAGACTCTATGTGATCGGACAGCAACCCCAAACCCCAGATCCCAACTGCAGAATCGACACAGTTTCCTGCAACAGCACCAGGAATCAAACTCCCCCTGGGAAGTTCCTAATACCATGCTGGCACCAACTTGAGTCAGATTGATAGACATCCTGACGACAAGGAAACCTTGTCTCTAAGAGCAGGTTGCCCTACCTCATCAACCTAATGGTAACATGAAATCAGAAGACACACTGTACTTTGATCTGTACAAAAACCAAGATCATGGGGCTGGAGCAATAGAGAGCAGTGGTAGGGCATTTGCCTTGTATACAGCTTACCCAGGATGGACCTCGATCCTGGGTGTCCCATATGGCCCACAGCCAGGAACGATTTCTGAGCGCATAGCCAGGAGTAACCCCTGAGTGTCACCGGGTTGTCGCCCCAAATCAAAACAAAACAAAAACCAAGATCACTAATTACAGAAAACTGACAACCATGACTGAGCAGACTATTGCCTCTCCCCCTTCCTTGTTTTAAATAAAAAGGATAAAAGCTTAGTCTTTGTTTTCCTGACCTCTGCCTTTGGCCAAAGGCGGAAACCCTAATATTACCCCAAGCAATACAGTTTATAGTGTATAGTGTATAGTGTATAATTAAAATATCAACCTTTTCCACAAACAACTTTTCTGCAAAATACACTTGTAGTTTGAGATTCCTAACACTATTTCACCAAGCACTTTTAGACTGAAACATCCTAATTCCTTTCCATAAACTTCCCTAAACTTAATTACAACATTTATACAGAAAATACAGTTTGAAAACAGGTTGGTAAATAAAGGTACACCATAAAACATTATAGTAATTAGGAAATATTAATTAGGAAAAACTATAAAACACATTTTAACCAGCAGCACAATGATGATGCAAATAGATGTAAGAGATAAACCTAAAACAAAGATGCAGGGGGTCCTTAAAAAGTTTTTCCTTAGTTGAGCTTCGCTGGGCTTCTGTTCTTTTTCTCCTAAGGAAGGGGAAGATGTTACCCCTCCCTAAACTTCCTGTCAATCTCAACTGGATGGTGAGATCCTCCCATAGCTGGGAGGGGTCTGTGGTTGGGAAAGAAGAGAGAGGTGGCCTGGGGGAAGGGAAGAGAGAGAGAACGATGCAGCAAAGGGAGAGATCAGAGACAGGATGAATGCAGAGGAGCAGGAAAAGGCTGCCTAGCTTAGAGGCCATGAGAAAAAAGCACACGGTGATTAGGGCTCAGTAATAAAGCTGCATGTCTCCTGAAACTTCATCTGACTGCCTGTGGGTCATTCTTCACCATCACCCTGCACTTACAGACCACCAGATGAAAGAGCGGCAGGCGCTAGGATGAGCCAAAAAACATTCATCACACTAGGACTCATTAATTTATAATTAATACATCACAGAACTCTTTCTGGGACCAATAAGTACGACCCTAGTCTAGGTTGCAGCCTAGAACTTGTACAAATACCAAGATCTCGAATTCCGGAGGTCTGACTTTGACAACCATGACTGAACAGAACTTCTGGAACCATAAGGAAAGACTCTATATTAGGCTTCACTTTAGGATCTGTGCAAAAACCAAGACCACTAATTACAGAAGACAGACTACAACAACCGTGATGGAGCAGAACTTCTAGAACCATAAAGAAAAACTTTATCCTAGACTTTGTCCTAGGATCTGTGCAAATACCAAGATCTCTAATGACAGAGGACTGCTTTAGTCAGCCACAACTGAGCAGAACATTTCTTGGCACTATAAAAAGACCTTGGGGTTTGATAATGAGCATGTCTGGGGCCTGTAGTTACCAAGAGAGTATGCTTCAGGAGTGGAGAAACCCTGAATCTCTTAGGCCCTTTCTAAAACTCCCAATACTTACTGTGCCTATGTAAAAAAAACAAACAAAAAACCAAAAAAACAAAAAACAAACAACCCCCGAAAACAAAACAAAAAATATAACAAAAATATAAAAAATAAATCTTGCCACACTAGCCCTCCCCCTGTTTGCTTTTGTTTAAATTTTTTCTCTCTTTTTCTTTTTTCCTTTCTTATTATTGTGTGTGTGTGTGTGTGTGTTTCGTTTTTTTTTTTTTTTTTTTGCTGTTTCTGGTTGCTTTTTGTTTTGTTTTGTTTTTTCAACAGAATCACAGAACCTGAATCATTTTGCTCTGCCTCATAAATTGAATGGAAAAAAAGTGAATGATACTAGGAACAGTTGCTTGAAATTTAAGTGAAAATAAGAAATGACCAGACCTAAATGTTGCATTAAGCCCTTGGGATGGGCTTGGAAGGCGGTGGATTCCTTTGCCCTTCAGCTCTGGCCACGAGGCTCTGCCACCCCCATTCAGCTGGCGGGTTCCAGATTTAGGTGATCGGCGGCGAGTAGAAAACTTACATGAAGACAAGTTCCAGAGAAATCATCTTTATTTAGCCCTAGCCATCAGATGTGGCTGCTAACTATTTACAGGGCATTCAGCCCTGCATTCTCGCTTATCCCTTAGCCATCGCTCTCCATCCAGGTAAATGCCAAATCCCCCACGTGGTCCTCAGGCCACACCTTTATCCTCTTCCTAGATCCCTCCCAGGAAATGGGAGGGTTCTAGCAGGTAATATCCGCCCATGACGCCTCCCAGAAATGGGCGGGTTTTGCAGGTGGTTACCTGCAAACCCGGGGTGGAGTTACACTAAATACTAAGCCCAAAGATAACAGAAGCAAAACCCCCAATTTACAACAAGCCTTACACGAAGGGGACCTGTTACACTAGCAGTTCAGGAGGCAAAGAGGGGAGCTATCAGATGCATGCTGGGAATAGGGGTAGAGGGAGGACAACACTGGTGGTGGAAATGGCCCTGATTTACTGTCACTATGTATCTTAAATATAATGTGAAAGACTTGTAATTCACATTGGTCACAATAAAAATTAAAAAATAGGGGCAGGGGCCCGGAGAGATAGCACAGCGGCGTTTGCCTTGCAAGCAGCCAATCCAGGATCAAAGGTGGTTGGTTCGAATCCTGGTGTCCCATATGGTCCCCCGTGCCAGGAGCTATTTCTGAGTAGACAGCCAGGAATAACCTCTGAGCAATGCCGGGTGTGGCCCAAAAACAAACAAACAAAAAAAAAACAAAAACAAAGGGGGGGGGCTGGAGGTAGGGCGTTTGCCTTGCATGCAGAAGGATGATGGTTCGAATACTGGCATCCCATATGATCCCCTGAGCCTGCCAGGAGCAATTTCTGAGCGTAGAGCCAGGAGTAATCCCTGAGTGCTGCTGGGTGTGACCCTCCCAAAAATCAAAATAAATAAATAAATAAAAATAATTAAATTTGGAGCGGGAGCAATAGTAGAGTAGGTAGTGTGCTTGCCTTGCATGCAGTGGGTCTAGGTTTGATCCCTGGCATCTCATCTGGTCCCCTGTACCCCTCCAGGAGTGATTCCTGAGTTCAGAGTCAAGAAGAACCTCAGCACTGTTGGGTGTGCCCCCCTCAAAAAAATTTAAAAACCTAGAATAATAGTTATTTTTAACTATATATAACTTGTTGTTTATTTTTCTTTTAGGGCCACATCTGGTGGGCTGAGGTGTTATTCCTAGATCTGTACCCAGGATTCACTTTTGGTAGGCTCAGGGGACTATATGGGACACTAAGATTGATCCTAGGTTAGCTGTGTGCAAGGCAAGTGCCCTACATGCTGAACTATACATTCCCAAAGTATATAAATTTAGACATTATTATGGGTAATTCTGCACTAATACTTCTTATATTTACATAAAATAGGCAAATTCAATCAGTATGAAATTTAGTAAGGTGAAGAGAATTAAGAGAATTTAAAGGGAAAAATCTGAATAGGCCTATAAAAGTACAAAGTGTGTTTTATCCTAAGGAAGGTATTATTGGCTTTATATTAGAAAATATTATATTATAGCTATTGCTTAAGTGCTGCATTAATAAGTAAAAGATTGTAATAAAATCTCTATGGATGTTAGATATTCCTATTTAGACATAGAACACTCAATATAAATGAGATATTAGCTTGTTATTGAAAATGTTCTTTTAGGAAACTAGGAGCAAACATACCTTTTTAAATCTTGTAGAGGGCAGCCGTAAGTGCCATGAGTAAGTACCATCCTCAGTGTCATGTGCTAAGAAGTTTGCCAAGTCCTTTTCTTGTTTGTTTTTGGGTGCTCAGAGGTTACTCCTGGCTCTGAGCTCAGAACTCATTCCTGGTAGACTCTGGGGACCATATGGGATGTCGGGGATTGAACTAAGGTCTGTTCCAGGTTGGCTATGTGCAAGGCAAATGCCCTACCGCTGTGCTATCATGCTGGCCCTTGCCCCATCCTTTAAAGAAGCATCCTTAACACTTCTTGTAAAATTGGATTCAAGACTATGAACTTCCTAGGCCTGTCTATAAACTCTGTATTGTTTCTTCTAATCTAAATGAAAATATAGCTAAATAGAATATTTTGGTTGAGGCATTGATTTCATTGAGATTTGTACTATGATCCCTTTAGTCACTTCTGGATCATAAAGGTATATATTTGGTTTTTGGGTCACACCTGGCAGTGCTCAGGGGTTATTCCTGGCTCTGTGCTCAAAAATTGCTCTGGCAGGCTCAGGGGACCATATGGGATGCTGAGAATTGATCAACCATCTGTCCTGAGTTGGCCTTCTGCAAGGCAAACGCCCTACAGCTGTGCTATCTCCAGCCCATAGCTCTTATAGTTTTATTTGATAGATCTGCAGTGAATCTTATGGTTTTCTTTTGTAGATAGGTTTCTTTATTGAACTTGTTGCTTTCAATATTCTGTCTTTGGCTTTTATTAATTCTGAGCATAATGTGTCTTGGGGTTTTTCTATTTGGTAATATATTTTGGGGGGAGAGGGGACTCTTCAGGCCTCTTATTTTGGTTGCCTATATGCCTCAACTCTCAGAAGTTGTTAATTATTTTTTCCTTTAGTTATTGGTTCTTCATCAAATTTATCTTCCTGCATTGATACTCGGAGACTACAATGATTTTTGTAAGTTTTCTCCTGAGCTCATCCCATACTTCTCTAGTGAGATGCTCATTTATTTTTGTTTTTGTTTTTGTTTTTGGGCCACACCCGGCGGTGCTCAGGGGTTACTCCTGGCTATCTGCTCAGAAATAGCTCCTGGCAGGCACGGGGGACCATATGGGACACTGGGATTTGAACCAACCACCTTTGGTCCTGGGTCGGCTGCTTGCAAGGCAAACGCCGCTGTGCTATCTCTCCGGGCCCGAGATGTTAATTTCTTATTAGACATTTTTCTTTTCTAGGGGGGATTTGGGCCACACCCATTGGTTTTCAGAGTTTACTCCTGGTTCTATGCTCAGAAATCACTCCTGGCAGGCTTGGGGGACCATATGGGATACCAGGGATTGAACCTGGATCTGTCCCAAGTCAATTTTGTGTAAGGCAAACACTCTATTTCTCTGGCCCTGCAGACATTCTTTTTTGTTGGTTTTTGGGTCACACCAGGTAGCACTCAGGGGCTCTACACTCAGAAATCGACCCCAGCAGACTCAGGGGACCATATGGGATGCTGGAATTTGAACCACTGTCCTTCTGCATGCAAGGCAAATGCCTTACCTCCATGTTATCTCTCCAATCCTGCAGACATTTTTTAATTTTCTATTTAAATAGAGGAAACCTTTTTTTTTTTCTATAAGTTCTAAGATGGAGCTTCCCAATCTTTACCTCAGCTGTGGTTATTCTGATCAGATCTTCTAATGTGTTTGTCATATCACCTACCATACTATTCATTTATGCCATTTCTACTTGTAGTTTTCTTACTTGGCTCTCATATGTTCATGTGCTTTGCTAACTACCTGTATCATCGTTTATTTAAGCTCATTTAAACATCCTCACCAAGATGTCAGTAAAGTAATTTTCTGAGGGCTTAAAGAAAAACAGTTTTAAGAGTTGTTGTGCCTTTTGACTTACTGTTTTATTCATTTAACAGAGTGAGCTTCTATGCCTCTTCCCCATTGTTTCTTCCAGTGTTCGGCTATGCTGAGGTTAAGTTAGGTCTCTTCAGAGACTTTGGGTGATAGTTGTTCTTTTCCATCTCTGTCTGTTTTTACCCAGTGATAAGAAGTATAACTATGAGCAATGTAAAATTTGCTGAGAAGATCTGTCAATGGACTCTTAGTGTGGCATAGACTGCCAGACCTAGCAGAAAGGAAGCAGATTTATGTAGATTCCTTTTTTGTTTTGTTTTGTTTTGTTTTGTTTTGTGCCACACCCAGCGGTGCTCAGGGGTTACTCCTAGTTCTGCACTCAGAAATCATTCCTGGCTTGGGGATCATATGGGATGCCGGGGATCAAACCCATGACTGTCCTGTGTCAGATATGTGCGAGGCAAGTGACCTACCACTATGCTACCACTTTGGCCCCTCTATGTAGATTTTTAACTATTCTCATATATAAACCACAACTTCACTTCTGGGTGTAGACTTTTTTCATTTCAGCCAATCAACATATAACGTACCCAGTTTCTATATATTCAGGGCTAAGCCTGGTGACCTCACCTTACCCAAATAGATTGAAGGGGGAAAATTCTATCCTACATGTGGTAGAGAAGTTTCTTTCTTTCTTTCTTTCTTTCTTTCTTTCTTTCTTTCTTTCTTTCTTTCTTTCTTTCTTTCTTTCTTTCTTTCTTTCTTTCTTTCTTTCTTTCTTTCTTTCTTTCTTTCTTTCTTTCTTTCTTTCTTTCTTTCTTTCTTTCTTTCTTTCCTTCTTTCTTTCTTTCTTCTTTCTTTCTTTCTTTCTTTCTTTCTTTCTTTCTTTCTTTCTTTCTTTCTTTCTTTCTTTCTTTCTTTCTTTCTTTCTTTCTTTCTTTCTTTCTTTCTTTCTTTCTTTCTTCCTTCCTTCCTTCCTTCCTTCCTTCCTTCCTTCCTTCCTTCCTTCCTTCCTTCCTTCCTTCCTTCCTTCCTTCCTTCCTTCCTTCCTTCCTTCCTTCTTTCTTTCTTTCTTTCTTTCTTTCTTTCTTCTTTCTTTTTTTTTGGTTTTTGGGCCACACCCGGTGATGCTCAGGGATTACTCCTGGCTATGCGCTCAGAAGTCGCTCCTGGCTTGGGGGACCATATGGGACACTGGGGGATCAAACCGCGGTCCATCCAAGGCTAGTGCAGGCAAGGCAGGCACCTTACCTCTAGCGCCACCGCCCGGCCTCGAAGTTTTCTTTCTTAATTGCTAGACATAGAAGAGAATGTGTAGGGCCAGAGAGATAGCATGGAGGTAGGCTATTTGCCTTGCATGCAGAAGGACAGTGGTTTGAGTCCTGGCATCCCATATAGTTCCCCGAGTCTGCCAGGAGCGATTTCTGAGCATAGAGCACAAACGTGTAGTGTAGTGTAGTTCCACTTACAAGTGTTCATCTTTCAACTACTAAGGAACCAGCCTGAGGGCGAACCTAAAGCAAGAAAAGCAGAGCCACACAATTTGAAGCCCACCACAAAGAGTGGTGAAAGCTGTGAGGGAAATAACTACACTAACAACTAGCATGACAGTGTTAAAGAATGAGAGAAGTTGAATGCCTGTCTTAAATACAGGCAGGGTGGAGGAGGAGGGGGGCATTGGTGGTGAGGATGTTGCATTGGCAAAGGAGCGTATTCTGTTTATGACTGAAACCCAAGTACAATCATGCTTGTAATTATGGATTTTATAAAAGCAAAAAAAGAAAAAGAAAAGCAGAGTCAGCACCTGAGACTATGATGTCATTGAGCAGTATATGGGGTTTATAGGAAAAAGGACCCCCCCCCCATTATGCAATTGTTTTCCCCAAATCCATAAATTGAAATTTTACCCCTCAATATCTTAGAATATGACTGTTTAAAGAATAGAGACTTTTTATTTTCTTTTTTTGGGGGCCACACTCAGTGACTCTCAGGGGTTTCTCCTGGTGCTGTACTCAGAAATTAGTCTTGGGGACTGGAGAGATAGCATGGAGGTGAGGTTTTTGCCTCGCATGCAGAAGGATGGTGGTTCGAATTCCGGCATACTATGTGGTCGCCTGAGCCTGTCAGGAGCGATTTCTGAGCATAGAGCCAGGAATAATCCCTGAGAGCTGCTGGGTGTGACCCCCAAACCAAAATCAAAACCAAATCAAAACAAAACAAAACAAAACAAAAAAAGGAAATTACTCTTGGCAGTCTTAGAGTACCATCTAGGATGCTGGAATGCTGGCGCTTGACCCCGGGTTAGCTGTTTGCAAGGCAAATACCCTTCCTGCTGTGCTATTGTTCTGGCACTCGGAGACTTTAAAGGGAGGTAACAAAGGCTAGATGGGTGCAAAAGAAAGGCTCCTAATTTCACAGGCTTCTTGTACTAGTAAGGAAAGAGACTCCAGGGATACAAAGACACAAAAGGAAGGCCTCAAGAACAAATTAAAAACAGCTCATCACTGGCCAAGAAAAGTGATCTCAGGAAGCAGCAGTCCCTCCAGCCCCTTCATCTTGGTTTTCCATTTGCAGAAAGGTGAGAAACCTCTGTGTTTCAGACCTCCAAGTGAAAGCAGCTCTGGCAGGCAAATCCACAAGCCATTTTCTCACTGGCTGACAAAGGTTGAGTTGCGATTTACTATTAATTATATCCAAAAAATCATCTTGATTCGGGATTGTTCCTGCTCCTTTGATTGAGCAAGTCTACTTTTTGCTGCTTTTTATTTTCGTTGTTACTGTTGTATGTTTGTTTGCTTTTTTTTTTTTTTTTTTTTTTTTTGGTTTTTGGGCCACACCCGGTGACGCTCAGGGGTTACTCCTGGCTATGCGCTCAGAAGTCGCTCCTGGCTTGGGGGACCATATGGGACGCCGGGGGATCGAACCGCGGTCCGTCCTAGGCTAGCGCAGGTAAGGCAGGCACCTTACCTTTAGCGCCACCGCCCGGCCCTGTTTGTTTGCTTTTGCCTAAGGCATGGAAGCCAGTTAACTGCTGTGGTAGCTTTACCTATAAATTTCTGCTGCAACCAGAGGCTTATGTGGGTCTAGTAAAATAAGTAAAGACGGATTTGGGTCTGTAAATGCCACTTCCAAACTTCTCTAAGAGAGCATTGGATTCTGGAGTCTGAGTTACTTAGATTTGTTGGGCCAGTCAGCTGAGGTCATGCCATATAAGAGTAGAAAGGACTGGGCCAGAGCGGTGGCGGAGCGGTAAGGCGTTTGCCTTGCCGGCACTAGCCTAGGATGGACCTTACTTAGTTCAATCCCCCGGTGTCTCATATGGTTCCTCAAACCAGGAGCGACTTCTGAGCACATAGCTAGGAGTAACCTCCGAGTGAGTGTCAATAGGTGTGCCCCCCCCCCCCAAAGGATTATGAAAGAGGGAATGTCAGGGAAAAGAAGCTGAGTTTACTCTCAGAGCTCATGTCGAGATCGGTGGTGGTAGTGGGGATTAGCAGCATTCTTTAATAGAAGAATCTCATTCAACATTATGTTCCTGGTGCCTGCCACAGCAGGAGAAGCAGAGTAAATCTAAGCGAATTAAAGAAAGAATACAAAGCTGGGCCCATTCAAGCCTGTAGAACAGTGATAGAATCCGTCTTGCTTTAGCTTCAGACACTGCATTTCTTTGCCCTGTGGAATGGATTGGAAAGTGTGTTACCTAGATTCCCTAAAGGTCCGTCATGCCTGAGGAGCTTTAGCCACTGGGAGGGTGGGTGGCTGAGCCTCTGAGAATCTTCCTTGGCCAAGAGAATCACAAATATGGATAACTTTGTAAATTGCAGTTTTTTTAATAAAATAAAAAAATTAAAAGGCAAAAAATAAAGTTACTTAGTGCAGGTAAAATTCACCTACCAGACCTTTATTGGTTGTTTTAGGTTTTTATTTTTGTTGTTGTTTTTGGTCCACTCTACAAGTCAGAAATTACTCTGACAGGCTCTGGGAGATGGGGAGCAGAGAGATGCATTATGACAAAGATCAAGCCTAGGGTGGCCTCTGGGAAAGCAAGCACTACTTTTTTTTGTTGTTTTGTTTTTGGGTCAACCCACTGGTGCTCAAAGGTTACTCCTGGCTCTGCACTCAGAAATTGCTCCTGGCAGGCTCGGGGAACCATATGGGATGCAGGGATTCTAACCATGGTCCATCCTGGATCAGCTTCTTGGACGGCAAATACCCTACTGCTGTGCTGTCTCTCCAGCCCCTGGAAGGCAAGTACCTTACTGGCTGTACTATCACAGTTCCTGGGTTGGTTTTTGAGTCATACCCAGCTGTGCTCAGGGCTCAGTACTCAGAGCTTTCTACTTGGTCTATGTTCAGAAAACATACCTGGCAGAGTTTGGGGAACCATATGGGGTACTGGGGATTAAACTCCAGTTGGTCATTTGAAGGGCAAATGCCCTACCCACTGTACTATCATTGCGGCTCCTATTCTTAACTTTGAGCCACACCTAGTAGTGCTCAAGCCTTATTCTTTCTTGGCTTTGGTTTTAGAGATTATTTCTGGAGGGGTTTGGGTGGCCATATAGGACGTTGGGAAATGAACCTTATAAAAGACAAATGCCTGACCCACTGTACTATTGTTCCAGTCCATACCTTATGACCTCAAATATTTTTTTTTCTGAGGGAGGGAAAGAGGGAGAAAAAGGAGGCACGACTTCAATTTTTTTGAGGTGTAGAAAGTTCTAGGATCAAGGTTTCCATTGGGCTATATAGGTTTCCATCTAGTGGGAGCCCACTAGATCCATGTTCAATGGTGTTTTTTGTCCTCCTGAGTAGGGGGAAGCTTCCTAAAATCATTCCATTATGATTCCTAACTCCATTGGTCAGGACTAATGCATCCATTGGTTCCAGGGATCTGGAAACTGCTTAACTATTGTAGAGGGCTATGAATGCTCTGTAGAAAGACAATGAAAAGGGTATTTATCAATTAGAGACTGAGTGGAAATGCCAGGTGAGATGGGGTAGGATCCTACCTGCTGATGGGGAAGCAATGAGATCCCTGGAAAGGTACAAGAGACTGGAGCTAGTGCTCAGAAGTGACTCACTTATTAAAAACAAATTCTTGGACTCTGTGTGTGTGTGTGTGTGTGTGTGTGTGTGTGTGTGTGTGTGCGTGTGCGAGAGAGACAGACAGACAGACAGACAGAGACAGATATTTGATAGATCTGCAGTGAATCTTATGGTTTTCTTTTGTAGATAGGTTTCTTTATTGATCTTGTTGCTTTCAATATTCTGTCTTTGGCTTTTATTAGTTCTGAGCATAATGTGTCTTGGGGTTTTTCTATTTGGTTCTATTTTTGGGGGGAGAGGGGACTCTTCAGGCCTCTTATTTTGGTTGCCTATATGCCTCAACTCTCAGAAGAAAGTGAGACAGAGAGAAGATAGAGGAGGAGAAGGAGATAGGAGAGAGAAAGGAGAAAGAGGAGAGAGGGGAGAGGGAGAGAGAGAAAGAGAGAGAGTTAAAGTAGAGGTGGTATGCATTTGTTTTTCAATGTTCATCTCTGGCTCACCATTTCATCCTTGGCCCCATATATGGTCCCCTGAACACTGCCAGGGTCATTTCTGAGTGAAGAGCCTGAAATATCCTCTGAGCAATGTCAGGTGTAGCCTCCAACTAAAACAACAACAATAATGATACTAACTCTGTCCTTGCAGTGAGTAAACTCTCCACACTGACTTGGCCTGGTTGGTCCACACTTGTCTCTGGCATCAGCCATCCAGTGTGGAACTAGTGGGGACATGAAGGGAGTGGCCGTGGTGGCAAGGACAGAGCCTGCACACCATCCAACAGAATGGGTGCTTATGTACCAATTAACAGCTGACTGATCTAACTCTCACTGCAGCCAAATGATGCTGAGGTTAAGTCAGAGTCTTCACTATGCCTCTTGGTAGCAAGTTAACTTCTGGATCTATTCCAACATTTTCTTTGGATTGGAATGGACACTCAATTTTGGTACAGGCTACCTTTATTTGCCTGCATGACCTCCTTTGATTTAACTATTGGGAAGCATGCAGAATGTTCAGTTCTTGACTTGGGATTCTGGCTGACATCTCAATGTGCTAAGGGACCCACTTAACAACACAGGAAATAGAGAATTAATTTTATTACCTGGATATTTGCTAGTTCTGTGTATAAGCCATTTCATAGAAACTGGTTGTTCTTTTGGTAAGTGACATGGGGCAATCTTTGATGAAAACAGGCTTAAGCAAACTATTGAGATACCTGCTTTGAGAGAACATGCAGCAGGAGTAGGCATCATATTTAGAAACAGTGCACACCTGAAAGCAACAATGTAGGCTGGAGAAAGAGTTCATCAGGTTGCATTTTGGAGGTCCAGGTTCTTTTCCTGGCACTACATGGTTCTCTGAACATTGCCTGAACAAAGTGCCTTCTACCACAGAGCCCCGAGTAGCTCTCAGGATGTTGCTGAGTGTAGTTCAAAACCAAACGAAAAAAAAAAAAAAAGAAATTAGCTAATGATGGTACTGCTGGACATCTAAGAAATAGATCTGATAGAACTTGCTGATTTGCAGCTGGACTGGAAAAACTGATTTTTCTCTGAGATGGCTGGATGTCTACTTTCTGACTCCTAGCCAAGTTAAGGTCAGTGCAATTTAGATTGTGCTATAAAAAGTCACTAACTCCCCAGGCAAAGAAAGGCTATTCTCTTTACTGAGGTTCTTCAGTTGGTCTAACCAGTTCAACAAGCTTGGCCAGGAATGCCAAACAAACTCCACTGAGAACTGCTGCTTTTACCTTTCTGGAGGCTAAGATTCCCTGCACAGATAATATTGGCACTCTGACTCATAATTGGAGTGCAGACTGTTTGAATAAGGACCTCGGAAAATGATGGACGAAATATCTCTTGGATCTCTGTTGTTTGCCTGACTTCTTGCAGCAACTTGTTATCTGTGTTAAATAAAAACCTGAATCTAGTAAGTCCTTTCAAATATCTGAACATGGAAAATCTTTGGGGGTGAAATATAGGGAGCCGATGGATGAAGGCAGAATTGGCCACATGAACCGTCATCCCTCCCCAGTGTTGCAGATGACTTATGTGACCTGGGGAAGAGAGATGAATCTATCACTTCCCTCACTATTCAGCTGGGTCAACACCAGAAAGTGGCTGGGAAATCTAGGACTGATAAAGTCTGCCAGGAGCCCCTGCATGGTCCAGACTGCATGCCTTAGCAGCTCCATGAGGCAGCCATCAAGCCATACCACTTGCAGAGCCTAAAAGATGATTCCTGCCACCTGAATTCTCTGGGAGCTGTGTGACTCAGGGTGGAGTGAGGAATTGCTTTTTGCAAAAGGAAAGTCAGTCCTAAATTGTATCCAGGTATTTTGAGGCTGTCATATTCCTCACAGAAAAGAACTTCAGGAAGTGCTGAATAATGACTACTACAGTTTTATTTATCTAGAGATTATGAGGAGAATGTGAGAATAGGGCATTCAAGAGAAAAAGAGCACTCTAGATACAGAGAGATCCTGAAATGGCTTTTAGGACTATCTTATATAGATATTCTTCATGTAGTCTTGGCCTAGAATTTTATGTGTTCATAATATTGATCAGAATATTGTCATAAAGAAAAAGCTTTAAACTTTTGGTGGTCTTCCTTCATCTCCTTCTTACAGCCTTTGGTCTCTGCTGAAATTTGCTCTCTCATGCAGGGTCAAGGTTTTTTCTAACCAACACTGGTATCAGACTCTTATCAGGCTTCAGTTCCTGTGTCTGTATTAAGAGAGTTATGTGAGACACAGATGAGCACCACTCAGAGAGGGCAGATTGAGATTCTTTTTAACAAAAGCCAGCAACCAGCAAAAGGAATATCACCCCAGAGTACTACTCACAGCTCCAAGACAATTCAGAGATGCGTTTATAAAGACAAAAATTCTTGGCAAGAGCAATAGTGTAGCAGATAGGGTATTTTCCTTGCATGTGGCTGACCCTGATTCGATCCCTGGCACCCCATATGGTCCCTTGAGCACCACCAGGAGTAATTTCTGAATCCAGAGTCAGGAACAACCCTGAGCATTTACAGGTGTATCACCCTCCCCCCCCCCCCAAAAAAAAAACCCTCAATAAAGGCAAAAAAAAAAATCAAATGCTAGTCAAGCAATGACTACAATGGGCAATGGCCTACTGGAGCAGTGATCTACAAAGCAACAAAAATTGCTAGTTAAAGGTAGAGGGAGTTGGGGGGCATTGGTGGTGGGAATATTGCACTGGTGAAGGGGAGGTGTTCTTTTTTATAATTAAAACTCAACTACAAACATGCTTGTAATCATGGTGCTTAAATAAAGGTATAAAAACAAAGAAAAAAGATAGAGTTGACTTATGGTTAACAATTAGCTTGCAGTTTGGGGGAACAGTCATTATGGGGGTAGTGATTTCAGCAGCTGAACAGTTTGTTTGTGTACTATACTTGTTAATGAGTTACATCTGACCCTTGGAACAATGGAGAGGAGTTCCATTCCTGCTGATAGGCTAGGCTAGGTGAGAAATAAAGAGCTATACCTTATATCATGAGCCTGGACCTCACTGATTTTATGGATATAAAATAATCAAAATCCTGATTGTTCCATCTCTTTCTTTGCTGAGAGGTTATACTTTTTCATCAGCACTAAGAATTTTATTGAGTTGATACAGCTTTAAACAAAATTGCAAAAAACAGTTGACAAGACAAGGACCTATGGCTAGCCTCAGAAGAAAAGTTTAAGGGACTCATAGCTGTTGATATGAGAATAGTTAAGTGTGGGGATCAACTGAGGCAGTAGTGGGCCTAGAGGAATAACTTTAAAAAGTCTGAACTCCCAGCACAAGTAAAGAGGGACCTTATACTCTTTTACTTGTATGTCCAAATGGGCTTTTTGTATAAGCACAAAGTTAGGGAGCAATAAATTGAGAAAATGTAGTCAGCAAATGATCAGCAAACTAAGAAGCGTGAGAAGGGAGTGCTATTCTGCCACACTCCTCTCTTTGTTCATGATATTTTAGAATAGGGGTCCCTAAACTATGGTCCATGGGCCACATGCAGCCTGCTGAGGACATTTATCCAGCCCATCAGGTGTTTTTGCCGCCACTGCCTGTCCTGCTTGGCAGCCAACATGTCCCAGACTCGCAGTGTTCATGTATGAGATGTGCACTGTACTCTCTGACTCCCCTCCCTCTCTCTGTCTCTCAAATTCTCTTCTCAGTCTCTGGCTGGGGTCCTCCAACTATGGCCAGCCAAAAGCAGACCTGTAGTTCCCATAGAAATACTGGTAAGTTTGTTGATTTAACTTTACTTGTTCTTCATTTTTTTTATTTATTTATTTATTTATTTATTTATTTATTTATTTAGTTTATTTTAGGGCTACACCCGGCAGCACTCAGGGCTTACTCCTAGCTCTGTGCTCAGAAATCGCTCTTGGCAGGCTCGGGAGACCATAATGGAAGCAGGGATCTAACCCGATTCATCCCAGGTCGTCTGAGTGCAAGGCAAATGCCCTATAGTTGTGGTATCACTCTGGCCCCTCATTTTAAATATTGTATTTGTTCCCATTTTATTTTTAATTAAAAATAGTTATGTGCAGTGTGTATAAAATTTGTTCATATAAAACTATAGTTTTAAACTATAGTTTGGCCCTCTACCGTCAGAGGGATAGTGAACTGGACCCCTGTTTAAATGTTTGAGGACCCCTGTTTTAGAGAGTACCATCCTCAGTTTCTAAGGAACACACAGGTAAGGAGTAGTTGAAAATTAATCTTAGCAAGCCCCCCACACCCATATTGAAATACTTTACTAACAAAGTAGAAGGAGTTGTGAAATTACATTGTACCCAGGCTTAGTTAGGAACATTGGAACAATATTTTGCCAAGTCAGTAGGCCACACAGTTGTCATTTCTGGGAATCTTGAGCTACTCTGGATTTCAAAGGAAACAAACATCGAAAGTAACAGGATTCTATCTGGCTGGAGGCATTAGCTGAGACCTGATCTCTCTCAGGAACTCAGAGTTGAGGTGGTTAAGATTAAAATGTTTTTCTTTTCTTATTTTTTCCCCTCACAGAAGAGATCAAACAGAATTCTTCCAAAGGGAATTCTTTGAGTCAAGAAGGTTCTGCGTGTCAAGCTGACTTTTCATCCCCACACTCACTCCCCAGACATTAGGCTGAAAATCACTCTCTCTCAGATATTAACTGCATCAGAAACACAGAATTTTTATCACATGCTGATTTCTGAGAAAATGGGCAAACATCATTAGTGTTAATACTCTCAGGTATTTTTTTATTTTTTTTTCTTACTAAACAACAAAAACAGTAAATGTCTCATGAAAACAAGGAACACTTAAGTTTTAAGTATAACGTGGTAGTAATCCCATTCTAAGCTTCAATTCTTGTTCTTTTCTTCCAAGTTTTCACTCCATTACAATTTATCAGAGGAAAATTAGGGAGAAAAAACAACAACAATAACTTCTTTCCCTGAGAGGATGGAGGAAAGTGAGACAGAGAGGAAAACCATGTTAGTATATATGTTCAGCCCAAAATAGATTGAACAGAGCTCCTACCTAAAGCCTCCCATCTAACATTCCTTATCCAGACCACTTTTCTTGATGAAGAACTCCAATAACTTTCAGTGTCTGGCAGCAAGGATTGCAGATTGCTTTGTGTGGAGTTAATATTTAATTTTAATTTTTTTTAGATGAGACTAGGATATTGTCCTGGCTCTTCTCCTACTTATATATTAAGCTGGGAGCAGAGAATTAAAACTTTCCTTATTTGTTTCATTTCATTTCTTTGTGCTTGTGGGGGATTTGGTAGTTCTGTTATTTTGTTAAATTAATGAGCAGGTTTTTCACCCTTCTGAGTTCCTTGGAAAGTGTTGTTGGAGCTAATTGTAGGGGCATTGTCTGAGAGGCATTTTCATGGAATACTCAAATCCTTGAGTTGCATGCCTTAGAAATAAATCAGAATCCAGTAGCTTGATAAAATTGATTTAATAACCTTTGTCCTCAGGGAACAATGGTTGATCTCATGTCATGTCAGTATGGATTGGTCAATGAAATAATTTTTGGCTTTTCAGAGTGAAGTTGAATTGCATTTACATTTTTTAAGAAAGTCAATAAAACTTGGCAGTGTAGATTAATAAAAAAATATTTTCTTTTTCTTATTTTTCCAGTTCCCTTCTCTTTGTTGTTGTTTCTGTGATGACTACTGAGGTTGCTCCATTGCTTACATTGCTTGTACCCTTGGTTACAGAGCTTGTGCACACTTGGTTGTAATTGTAGGGACTGAATTCATTATACCAGCCTCAGTCTTGCAAGGCAGGTGTTGCATGGCTGTATTATTCCCTGGGGCCCCAAGGTATCTTCTTAACTTTGCCCTTATTGTCTAGAATTTAATTGAGATGGTTTTTGAGCTATTATTTCTCCTTCCTTTTAGCTCCTCCCATCTTCCTACACAGTTCTTAGGATTCCAGAACCACACTACAAGATTTCTTTTTGTCATTCACACTAGAGATTTGGCCTTTTTCTATCCTCTCACCCCTCCCTCCTCTCCCTCCCTTCCTCCCACCTTCCCTCCCTCCCACCTTCTTTCCTCCCACCTTCCTTTTCTTCCTTTCTTTTCCTCTCTCCCTCCCTTCCTCCCTTCCTTTCCCTCCCTCCTTTCTCCCTCCCTCCCTTCCTTTCTCTTTCTCCCTCCCTTCTTTCCTTCTCTTTCCTTCCTTTCCCTCCCTCCCTCTCATTCTTCCTCCCTCCCTCCCTTTCTCCCTCCCTCCCTCCCTTTCTTCCTCCCTCAATTCCTCCTTCCCTTCCTTCTCCCTTCCTTCTTCCTTCCTTCCTTCCTTCCTTCCTTCCTTCCTTCCTTCCTTCCTCCTTCCTTCCTTCCTTCCTCCTTCCTTCCTTCCTTCCTTCCTTCCTTCCTTCCTTCCTTCCTTTCTTTCTTTCTTTCTTTCTTTCTTTCTTTCTTTCTTTTTCTTTCTTTCTTCTTTCTTTCTTTCTTTCTTCTTTCTTTCTTTCTTTCTCTCTCTCTCTCTCTCTCTCTCTCTCTCTCTCTCTCTTTCTTTCTTTCTTTCTTTCTTTCTTTCTTTCTTTCTTTCTTTCTTTCTTTTCTTTCTTTCTTTCTTTCTTTCTTTTTCTTTCTTTCTTTCTTTCTTTTTCTTTCTTTCTTTCTCTTTCTTTTTCTTTCCTCTCCCCCCTTCTCTTTAATCTCCCCCAAAATCACTTCTGGCAGGCTTGGGAACCATATGGGATCCTGGGCATCAAACCTCGCTACATGCAAGGCAAACATATCACTTGCTCTACTATCTCCCTGGCCCCAAGAAATTTGGCATTTATGAGATAGACCAGTCTCATCAGCTTTCCAAGTGCTCTGAGAAAGCCATGCCATTTTTTAAAATCCTGCAAACTTTGCTGTCTTGGTTCTTTATTTTTTTCCAAGATGCTAAGTAATGTGCTGGGCACATGGACTTTTCATTAAGTTTCTTGAGTAATTAATAAATTCATAGTTTTAAAATCAAGAAATATTAAGATTCACAGTGAAAGATTCTCTTCTCATTCTCCTGTCCCAGATTTCTCACCTGCCTTTCAGCAGTATCCCAATCTTGTATTTAGTACAGAATTGCCTATTGTACATTGAAGAACTATGGGTCCATAGAGAGCTTTGCAACATTTAACTCCCACATTTATTACAATCTACACATGTTCTCCATCTTTGTTTTACCACCTCTTATTTACTTTTCTAAATATTTTATTTTATAGATCATGTTAAGTTCACAGAAACATTGGACATGAAGCATAGAAGATACTAACCCAGGTCCTGCCCACTGCTAACAGCACAATCTTCCCATTATATATATCTTACTCTAGGGTCACATTTACTGAAAGTGATGACCTGACCATGAAACATCATTGCTCAAGCTCACATTATATTAGGGTTCATTTTGGCTGAGTGCATTCTATGGCTTTTAAACATATATCTGCTACTAAAGCATCTTACAGAATAGTCTAATTGTTCTCAACATTTCCTCTGCTCCATCTCTTCACAGCCTTTTCTTGCCCCAATCCTTGCCCTATCTTCATAGTTGTGCCTTTTCTAGGCTGTCATATGGTTGAATTCATCCATTGTATATTTTTCAAATGGATTCTTTCACTGGGATTATAACAACTAAAGTTCCTTTTGTATTTTTTATGGACTAATAGCTTTTTTTATTTTTAGAAACTTCTTAAAAATTTGGTTTGAAAATTTTTTTTACATTTGAGGTCCTGTGATTTACACTGCTGTTATTGATAGTGTTTCATGCCTACAACATTCCATACCACACTCTCCAGCAAAATGTTTGCTTCTTTCTACCATTATGGCTCATTTCTTTTTAGCACCAAACACAATTTTATTCTCTTGGTGTACCATAGTTTATTTATTTATTTTGGCATAGAAGTCCACATCTGGGCCCGAGAGATAGCATGGAGGTAAGGCGTTTGCCTTTCATGCAGGAGGTCATCGGTTCGAATCCCGGCGCCCCATATGGTCCCCTGTGCCTGCCAGGAGCAATTTCTGAGCCTGGAGCCAGGAATAACCCCTGAGCACTGCCGGGTGTGACCCAAAAACCACAATAAAAAAAAAAAAGAAGTCCACATCTAGTTGTAGTCAGGGCTTGCTCCTATCTCAGTGCTCAGGGGTCACTGCTAGTGGGTTTGGGGGCAACGATATATGGTGTTAGTGTTTCAAACCCAGGTCAGCTACAGCAAATCAAGCACCTTACCCTTATACTATCTCTATGGTCCTTCAAAGGACTTTCTTTTCCTATAATTTATGCTGCTCTGTGCTGAACAAATGTTCTTCTCAGTTTCTTTCTTTTCTTTTTGTTTTTATCTCCTTCATATTTCAATTCCCAGTTTGCAAGAGGAAAAAGCAAAGCAAAGTCCCTACATTTATATTTAGGTCACAGAAATTGTTGGTGAATTATTCAAGCACACACCTGTTTCTCTATTGGATGTCTAACTGAATATGCTTAAAAAGTTGGGAAGGAACTTTCTTGTGAACAAAAATGTTCAGTAGTTGAACTCTTTTTAAATGTAAATATACAGGCTAATCCTTTCTTGATCACCCCAGATGGACCAATTCTACCAGTCAAAAAGTATAACTTAATTCATGGTGCTGGAGAGACAGGTTTTTGCCCTGCATGCAGAAGGATGGTGGTTCAAATCCCGGCATCCCAGATGGTCTCTCGAGCCTGCCAGGGGCGATTTCTGAGGGTAGAGCCAGAAGTAACCCCTGAGTGCTGACCAGGTGTAACCCAAAAACCAAAACAAACAAACAAACAAAAACTCTCAAAAACAAACAAAAAAAGTATAACTTAATTCAGCATGTGTCTTGGAAAAATAAGTAAACTTATTTATGTATTTATTTTAATTAATTAAATAAGGTTTTTGGGCCACACCTGGGATTGCTACTGGCTTTGCACTCAGAAACAATTCCTTGCAGGCTTGTGGGATGCCAGAGATTAAACACGGGTTGGCTGCATGCAAGACAAATGCTTTACCTGCTGTGCTATTTCTTCAGCCCATTTTTAATTTTTTAAAATCTTTCTGGGTCCACCTGGTGATGTTTAAGGGTTACTCCTGGTTCTTTATTCAGCAATCATTCCTGATGGTGGTTATGTAACCATACGGGATGCCAGAAATTGAACGTAGTTCAGCCACGTGCAAGGCAAATACCCTATCCACTATACTATTGCTCTTGGTTTTTTTTTTTTTTTTTTTAATCTCACCCAGCCCTGTTCAGGTCTTACTCCTGGTTCTGTGTTCAAGCATGGTGGTGCTTGCGGAATAATAAGTGATGCCAGGAATTGAAACCCAGTTGTCAACATGCAACTACTCTCTTGACTAATGCTCCAGCCCTATTTATTAATTTTTGGTGATACCAGGGATGAACCCAGAGCCTCACACATGCAGGACAAGTGCTTTTCTGCTAAACTATGTTCCTGACCTTTACAAGAACTTAAGTTTATGGCACTAAAAGTGAAAGATCTTCTTTCTGCAAAACCAACATTATTTTTATGCAAGCATGTTTTATTTTGCCTTGCTATATCCAAATATCTTCAGTTATATTTATCTGACAATTTAGAACAAATCACACATTCTTTGAAGAATGTGAATTTTGGAGAGATAATATAGTGGGTAGGGTGCTTGACACCATCCTGAGCTTAATGCCCAGCATTCCAAATGGTCTCCTGATCCTGCCAGGAGTAATTTCTGAATCCAGAGCCAGGAGTAACCTCCCACCCAGCACTGTGTAAGGTGTAGCCCTAAAACAAAACAAACAATGCACACATTGTCATATTTTCTTGTGGGTACCCAGAATAAAATCCTGTAAGTTAAGACTTTGAATATATCATAGCTATCTTAGTTGGCAGATTCCAATTTGAAAAAGAATGCAATTTTCTTCCTCATAGAAGTGATATTTACTTTTCTTTCTCATATGTTATGTCCCTGGTTTTTCATTCTAACAAGAAGATGAAAGATTGCTCTCTGTGGGAAATAGACAGTGGTCAAGGAGTGGGAATGGTTTCCGTGGTCAACACCCATACTGACTTGCCTTAATGTCTTTACTATTTCTTTCCATGTCCTCAGATGGCTTTTTGATATAGTGATATAGAGCCCAGCATGGCCTGTCCAAATGCACAGAACAAAATGATGCAGTAGTTAAAGATCACCGAAGCAAACTCTGAGAAAGAACCTCCAGCAGGGCTGCTCCTTTCCCAACCACTCTTCAGCCCAAGTTCCAGGTCCATTTTATTTCTGCCAGTGTCTCTAAGGTGGCAGTTTAAAAGCAAGAGAAGTTTATCAGCCCCTTAATGATCCTGATCATTGATCCTGAACAGGGTTTCTGAGAAGCCAGTGATTGTTGACTCATAATGATAAGGCCAGAAGCACTAACCCTATGTTGTTCTAGGTTTCACTGATTATTGATTATTGTGTCTGAAAGTCTTCAGGTATACAAGCAATTCACTGAGGACCACTGTCTTCACTTGGCTAGCTCTTGATGGAAGAAAATGACAGAAGAAAGGTGGATTTACTCTTTTGCTGGAACTGGTTTTGATGAGAAAAAAAAAATCCCTGCCCAGGCTAACACTAAGGAGCAGAAGCTGCCAAGGGGCAGCAGAGTTAATATGTGATGACATGTGATCACCAAGAAATTCCTTTGAGATGGTCCTAATCTTGCTTTGGAATATTGCTAACCTGGGAATGTCCTCCAGATTTGCTTGTGAACTGGAGGTGGTCCAAACCCTATTTTGCAAAATAACATGCTTGGTAATTTCTCCTCTGAATTCTACTGTCAGTTGCTTGCAAATGTACCATTTTCCATCAGATATTCTATAAAACGACCTTCCCTGGGCTTCTAGCTTGTATGAAGCTGATTGTGGCACTTTTAAGCTTTCACAGTGGCTGAGGCCAATTCCTTGGATGGAATCTTTACCTTATATCTGTGTATCTGCAGAGCCCAGACCCATATATGGTAGAAGGGAACCTCATGAATAGGAAGTCATTGGCTGAGACTCTCAGGGAAGCCTGTTCTAATCGATGGTGAGAGGTATTCAGCAGCCACTGACTGAAGAAGACCCAGGTCTGTAGCCTGCCACTTTGTTATTTGTTCCCCCAATGTTTCTATTTGTTTCCCTACTCACCTCTGGGCTTTGCATATGTGAGCATAGAAAAGGCATGTCTAGAGGCTGGATAGCACAGTGGGAGGGCATTTGCCTTGCATGTGGCCAATCCTGGAGGGATGCTTGTTCAATTTCTGGCATCCCATATGGTCCCTGGAGCCTGCCAGGAGTGATTTCTGAGTGCAGAGTCAGGAGTAACTCCTAAGTGTGGCTGGGTGTGACCCCACCCCCCCAAAAAAAAAGAAAGAAAAGACATGTGTAGGGTACTGTGCAACTTCTGGAGCCAAGCTTAATATGGGGTTAAAAAGATTAAATGTTGGCAGTCATGAGGAGGAAAGGAATCCCAAGTCTTGTCTAGAGCTCAGGAAGGAAGGAAAGGAATAAGGAAGGGAGGGAGAGAGGAAATGAGGAAGAAGGAAAGAATGGAAGTAATAAATGTGTTGGGACCTGAATTTTGAATAAGGAGGGACGCCATTTTGTAAAGGCCACATGGCATGTTTCGTGGGTTTTGAACAGGAAAAAACACCATTTTGTAAGGACCACATGTTGTGAGCCTATTTCCATAGACCCTACCTTAGTCTACCTGGCTGTACCAGGTAGCCTATCAGGGAAGGACAGGGAGTAGTAGGACGATACCCTTAGACAAGAGCCAATTATTTTAAGGATCATCAGAAAGTTGGAACCTCTCTTTATCTCTTCCCTATGTAATCCTCATCATGACCTTGGCGGGGCTCATCTCTTTCAGGGGATGGCCCCTGGCTGGCCAGGCTGGGGAGTCTTGTTAGCAGATGGATTAAAGTGTTAAAAACTTAATTTGTGTGGTCTCGTCCTTCTACTCTGGAACCCTACAAAAGAAAGGAGAAAAGACTAGAAGATTGGAGGAAGGAGGAAGGAGAGTAGGAAGGTGAGAGGAAGGGAGGAAGGAATAGAAGGAAAAAGGAAGGAAGGGAGGAAAGGATGAATAGAAGTAAGGAAGGAAAGAAGAAAATAAGGAAAAAACAAAGGAAGGAAGGAAGGAATAAAGGGAAAAACTTAAACTCACAGCCTGAGTAAGCACTGATTAATTTTTGAAAGATTTCTTTTGCCAGCCTACCCTTTTGCTTTTATTTCCTTTTTCTTTTGAATTCTTTCTTTTAGTCCCAGTGCTAAATATAAAAATACGTTTGCATGGAGTCGGTTTAGTTATTGACCCAGCAGAGTTAAACCTTGCCCCTATCTATTATGCCTGTTTCTCCAAACTTCAAGCAGAAAGCCTGGCCATCTCAGGAAACAGCATGATAAAAGCCAGTCTTGCTGCTGGCTCTGTGCTTGTGGTAAGTGGTTATTTGCAAGAACATTATTAGGGTGCTAGCAGGGGATCCTGAAGGTATCAAGCTAACAGAGGAGGAGTCTCAGGGTGATTTAGGAGAGGCAGCAGGGGAGCAGGCTGTGCTCCAAGTGAAAGGCATTTGCATTTTCTTTAGGGGCCCTCTACCCTTCCTGTTCCTTTAACCCTGAGTTGTCCTGAGGTCCCATCCAGCGCTTTCCTTAAATCTCTGCTCTAAGCTCCAGAGAGCCATGGTAGGTGGGGGCAAGCTGGAAGATCCTCACTCTTTTCACAGATGAGCTTTAAGATCCTCTCCATTTTCCACAGGGGCAGCCTAAAGAAAGTAAGTTCCAGGCAAGACGATAGGTATTAATGTCTGTTGAACTAATAAAACAAACTCAGATCCTTCTTCCCTTATCTTATTTCTTCCTCTGGCTTATTTCTAGTTTATTTTGTAGAAATACAGAGACTGAATGGAGACCCACAAATGACAGTGGAGATCTGGGTGCCGCAGACCGTTTTTGCAAGTCTCAAGACATCCCTCCAGACACAGCAGTGGTGCCTAGCTTCTGATGAAGCCTTCTCTACCCCTTAGTCAGTGCTCTGAGGGACTTGGGGTCTTGGGGCAGGGCAGGGTATGGCCTCACTCTTCTCTGCTATTTGGTACCTATCTTTCTTGGGGGCAGGAAAGGAGTTTTTTCAGTCTTCCTCTACCCAGATATGACACCATTAGTCCTTGATGCATTCAGTTGGAGACTGAACTGTAGGTACTTTTTTCCTTCATTAGGGAGGGAGACTCTAACTGGCAATGCTTGGGGACTACTTCTGGTGGTGCTCAGTGGATCATGCAGTACTGGGAATCAAACACAGCCATGTACTTCAGTCTGTGAACCTCTCTCTGTGGTCCCCTGGGACTGTTTTTGGAATTATTGTTGTCCTGCAATTTCCTCGTGGAGGTTACAAGTTGAATGCAGGTATTCCCTGCATTTTGAAATTCCCAGGTTCATTACTTTGCAAAAACTTGTTTTCACTAGTCCTCAAAGTCGGAAGAGAACTATGTGTCCATGACATAGGAGGCAGGGAGAGGTGAAAGTAATGTTAATGTTGGTTTTGCAGCGGAGGCAGCAGGAGAGGGTTTCTCCCACCCCCGCCCCACCCCCACCCTTGCTCCTTCCTGAGATTGTTCCATAGAGCATGTCCATATCACCACATTTTTCCTCGCACTACTGTTTTGATTAATGTAATTTTGTTTTCTGTTTGAAAAACTTTATTTAAACACTATGATTTACAAAGTTGTTCATAATACAATCATTTCAGGTATTCAGTATTTACGCATATCTACCCATCACCAATGTGACCTTCTCTCCACCAATGTCTCAAGTTACCAACTCACTTGGCCAGCCTACCCTCTTAGCAGGCACAAAATAATTCCTTGTTAAAACTTATAGATCATAATGGTGTTACTGAAGTCATTATTTAAGGATTTGTGGAGCCTTTTGTGCTATTGTTATTCACTAATTTAGCTTAATGGGTGTCTCTCTACAACTTTCCCATCTAGGTTTTTATACTCCTACTGAATTGTCAGTACTATAAATTTTGGGGATATTGTGTGGCCACATATGTGATCATGCACTCCTTCAGCTGTATCATGAGCGTGGTTCAACACCTGGTAGGCTACTTGGGCCTACCAAGTTCAGCACAGAATTGGTTTTTCTCGGAAATTGGTCATGGGGTTGGGATGTTTCAAGCAGAAGCAGGTGTGGATGGGTGGAACACTCGGCTCTCAACAGGACAGAGACAGAACTTGTCCCATATCTTGAGAAAGTTCCAGTAATCTGTATCTAGAGTCTGCCTGGGTTTATCAGGTTTGGCACGGCAGCAGTTTCTCTCTTGGGTCAGTGTCATTTTATTTATTTATTTATTTATTTATTTTGTTTTTTGGGTCATACCTGGCAGTGCTCAGGGGTTACTCCTGGCTCTATGCTCAGAAATCACTCCTAGGGGCGGGGAAGGTGGCGCTAGAGGTAAGGTGTCTGCCTTGCAAGTGCTAGCATAGGACGGACCGTGGTTCGATCCCCCAGTGTCCCATATGGTCCCCCCAAGCCGGGAGCGACTTCTGAGCGCATAACCAGGAGTAGCCCCTGAGCATCAAAAGGGTGTGGCCCAAAAACAAACAAACAAACAAAAGAAATCACTCCTAGCAGGCTTGGGGGATTATATGGGATGCCAGGATTCGAACTGATGACTTTCTGCATGAAAGGCAAATGCCTTACCTCCATGCTATCTCTCCGGCCCGCCAGTGTAATTTTAGATGCTAGGTGTTTTTATTTATAATTTGATAGACTTAAATTGGGGGGGGCAGTGTCAGGGAGCAAACCCAGTAGTAGTCTGGGAATACTCAAAACTCTCTCACATAAACTAATCAGTGCTCATTGCTTCTTTGCTTTATGCTCCTCAGTACATGGAAGGTTTCACAAAAGGCTGCCATTCCATAGAAGGAAGGGAGCCTACACTAAATGGTGCCTTTTGGTTTATTCTTTGGCAGTCCTGATCTTCTTTAGCTTTAGCTTTGAGGTTTTGTTTGGGGATTAAAGGGGAATTAAGTTTACTTCCAACTTTGAATCTACCCAGGCCATACATTTTGGTTTTGTTGGAACAAGTGTTGAATAAAAGGTGGAATTAGAACCCAGTTTCCTGTTCCCACACCAGTGACAGGAGTCCCATCATTAACCTGGTGACCCAGAACAACAATCCAGAGGTCTTCATGGTTCTTCTCTTTTTGATTTTCATCATCCCCTCCCCTTCCCAGCTCTGAACTATTTCCTGTTTTGGGTTTACCAGGGAGAAATTCATGTTTCCCAGAAGGTGAGAGAAAATTGCATTCGTCGTTTTCACAATATTGCATTTTCCTGCCGCGCTATGATTAAGTGGTGGCAACAGCATTATTTCTGCCCTCATATAGCAGCTCAGACCCCCAAACAGCTCCCTGACATGTGGAGAGCTCTTGGCATGCAGTGCAGTTTTGCTTCTTTTTATTCCCTCCCTTGGAGGGAGCCAAGGCAGCCCCCTTTTCACTCTTTCCAGTCTCAGCCTACATGCTGAGAATGCCTTCCCAGGGAGTGGGCCCCTCGTAGGGCCCCTCCCACCTCAGCTTCTGGTTCATCATTCTGCTGATTTTATTCATGACTGCATGGATTATGTTGCAGCTCATCATTGTATTAGTTTGAATTTATTTTTATCTGAAGCAGTTCTCAGCTTGCTTGAGCCAATTGACAGCTACAGCACTGAGTTCATTTAAGACGTGCAGTGTACTGGTTTAATATACATCTATTACAAAATGATTATCACTATAAAACGAACCAACATCTTTGCTATAACACAAAATGATCATTTTGGGGCTGGAGAGATAGTACCATGAGTTAGATTCTTGCTTTGCCCATGGAAGCAAATAAAGGAAATATATCCCAAGTTGTGATCTAGTTGGTTCTAAAAGAGAACATCTGTGATTTGTATTTACATATTTGGTTATTGGACCACCTCCAATTGTGTTTAGGAGATTGTGGATATGGAGAACTTCAGAACTTATTTTTTCTATTATTAGAGGTTTGTATTCTTCTATCAAGACCTCCCAATTTGAACTTCCTACCCTGCCTTATGTTTCTGGGAGTTGCTGTGTTTCTATGAATCCAGGTGGTTTAGCTCTACATGTAAATGGTCACATACATTTGTTTTCCTCCTCTTTCACATTACATAACTTCATCCTTAAATAACAAATTTCCTTTTTCTTATGGCTGAATACAATTTTATTGTATATAAATCTTACACACCCTCCCTCCCTTTCTTCTCCCATTCCTTTTCTCCTCACCCTCCCTTCCTCCATCCCTACTGGAGCTCAGGGCAACTGAGGTCTAGGAATTTTATAGAAAATGCTGGGTGGGACCTCAGGACAGCACAGGGTAAAAGAGACAGAAAGGGTTGAGGGCTCCTAAAGAGAATGCAAATGCCTTCCACATGGAGCACAGTCTGCATGCCTCAGCCTCTACTAAATCACCCTGAGACTCCTCCTCTGTTAGCTGATACCTTCAGGATCCCCTGCTAGCACCCTAATAATGTTCTTGCAAATAACCACTTACCACTAGCACAGAGCCAGAAATAGCCCTTTTCTTAACCCATTCATCTGTGAGTGGACAACTGAGATTGTTTTCTTATTATGTTTGGCTTTTCTTTTGTGGGTGGGGGCACACCCAAAGATACTCAGGGCTTACTCTTGGCTCTGAGCTCAAGAATCACTCCATGTGGGTCTGGGAGACCATATGGGACACCTAGGTTTGATCCTGGACAAAGTGCCCTACTTACTATACTATTGTTCCAACCCTTGCTTTGTGTTTTGACCATGGTGAATATGCTGTAGTTGCCATGGCAGGGCAGAGATAGGAGATAGTATAAGTGACAGCAAGTTACTGTCCCATTTATTTTCCATGGTCGAGTTCCCAAAAAGAAGGATAGCTGAATCTTATGGTCATTCTGATATCATAGGGTTGCTCCTATATTGGCTTACTGACTGTCTTCCCTGTAGGAATTTTAAAAGTCAGGAATTATTTCCTTTATTTATTATTATAGCCCTAAAGCCTAACAAGTTTCCTGGTGCTTTAAAAATTTTTGTTGGTGCTGGAGAGATAGCATGGAGGTAGGACATTTGCCTTGCATGCAAAAGGATGGTGGTTCGAATCCCAGCATCCCATATGGTCCCCCGAGCCTGCCAGGAGCGATTTCTGAGTGTAGTGTCAGGAATAACCCCTGAGCACTGCCAGGTAACCCAAAATCCAAAAAAAAATTATTTTTTGTTAGGGGGACCAACAGGTAGTATAAACATCTGCTTGTACTTGCCTTGTGCAAGAGGTGATTTCCTGCACCCCCCCCCCCTTTTCCAGAGGTGATTTCTGAACACAAAGCCATGTCCTGAATGAGACTTGAGTACCACGAAGTGTGGGGAAAAAAAAAATCCCTATACAAAAAATCTACATCCAGCCTCAACCCAAGACTTTGTGGTCAAAGTAAAAGACAAAGCGCCTCCCTGTGGATACTTAAACGCTGCATTCCTATTTAGGGCTGAACTTTACATCCTTGCCTCCAGGCTTTCTGGGAAGATACAAAGGCCTAATTGAGGTGCTTGCATTTTGCTGGTTAGGAGAGGGCTGTTGCAGCTTGACAAGTGCAAGCTTCCTAATCCAAGTTGGTATGTGGTGGCGGGATCTTCAGAAGTCAATAGCTAAAGGGAAGAAATAGGGTTGTTAAAACTGAGAGATCTTCCAAGAAAGGGATGCCTTTCTTCCAGGCTTAGCCTCAAAAAGAGAACAATGGGGCCCCAAGAACAAATAAGGGCAAATGATCGTGACTCAGATCTTTACTGTCTTTATTGTGCCAAGTTGCCTCATTAGAGCATGATTTTTATGGCCCAGAAGGTGTCTGGGCAAGAGATCAAGGGAGAGGAGAGATACAAAAAGGCATCATGCCAGTGCCCAGAGCTGGGGCTGGCACCACCTTCCAGGGTAGATTTGCCTGGCAGGAGACTTCTGTCAGCATGCTATTTTATTGTCATGGCAAAAGAGGACACCTGCTCTTTCTCTGGGATATTCTGTGGGTCAGTGGCTCAGTCTGACCTAGCTGCTAATCTGCGAGGCTCTGCCAGTCACTGCTGTAGGCAAATTGGGAATCATTCTCACTCTTTCATTTGTTACTAGTCAATTGTACTAATTACATTTCCCCACCATCTTTTTGTTTGTTTGGGAACCATACCTGGCTTACTCCTGGCTCTGTGCTCAGTATCACTCCTGGTGGTACTCCATGCGACCATATGTGGCGCTGGGGAGTGAACATGGATTGGCTGCATGCAAGACAAGTACCTTTCCCATGGTACTATTGCCCCAGTCCTGTATTGCTTTTATATCTTTTTATTTTCTTTCCTTTGAGAGCAAGTTATCATCTCCTTTACATCCATCCTACCCATCTAATGACTGCGGGGGGCTTCCTGCGAATTTATTTCAAACCAAATTTGATTTGTTAGGTCTGTCCTCTCCTCTCCCCTCCTCTCCCCTCCTCTCCTCCTCTCCCCTCCCCTCCCCTCTCCTCTCCTCTCCTCTCCTCTCCTCTCCTCTCCTCTCCTCTCCTCTCCTCTCCCCTCCCCTCTTTTCCTCTCCTCTCTCCTCCTCTCCTCTCCTCTCCTCTCCCCTCCTCTCTTCTCCCTTCCCTTCCCCTCCCCTCTCCTCTTCTCCCCTCCCCTTCCCTCCCCTCTCTCTTTCTCTCTTCCTTCCTTCCTTCCTTCCTTCCTTCCTTCCTTCCTTCCTTCCTTCCTTCCTTCCTTCCTTCCTTCCTTCCTTCCTTCCTTCCTTCCTTCCTTCCTTCCTTCCTTCCTTCCTCCCTCCCTCCTTTTTTCCTTCCTCCCTCCCTCCTTCCTTTTTCCTTTCCTTCCTTCCTTCCTTCCTTCCTTCCTTCCTTCCTTCCTTCCTTCCTTCCTTCCTTCCTTCCTTCCTTCCTTCCTTCCTTCCTTCCTTTCTTCCTCCCTCCCTCCTTCCTTCCTCCCTCCCTCCTTCCTTTTTCCTTTCCTTCCTTCCTTCCTTCCTTCCTTCCTTCCTTCCTTCCTTCCTTCCTTCCTTCCTTCCTTCCTTCCTTCCTTCCTTCCTTCCTTCCTTCCTTCCTTCTTTTTTCCTTTTCTCCTTTTTTGTACATAGACTTCTGATAAATTTATCCTGTATCACATTTTAATATAGACATGTGTGATATATATCTGTATATATCTATATATTGGGTTTTGTTTTCATATATAACTCAATATGATCTCAATCAAATCTTCTTTAGATGATAAACTTCAATGGTTCTTCATTGTTCAAGGATCCCCACCTTCCTCTTCCTCTTTTTTTTTATTGTGGTTATTGCTAATTTTTCTTCTTTTTTAAAAGTTTACTTAAAGAAAATATATCACGGGCCCTGAGAGATAGCACAGTGGCGTTTGCCTTGCAAGCAGCCGATCCAGGACCAAAGGTGGTTGGTTTGAATCCCGGTGTCCCATATGGTTCCCCGTGCTTGCCAGGAGCTATTTCTGAGTAGACAGCCAGGAGTAACCCCTGAGCACCGCCGGGTGTGATCCAAAAACCAAAAAATAAAATAAAATAAAATAAATTGGGCTGTTCCTATAGGAATGATAGCATCAAACAAATGTAGTTGTCCAGAAATACAAAGTTCTATTAGTTTTGTATTTAGTTTTCTATTAGTATTGGGGGTGTGTAGTCAACTGTCTCTTGGAAGGAGAATGTGGGGGAAGGATACCCATATTGCTCCATAAAGCTCTAGTGATAAGAGCCTCCAAACTGGTATACCTGAAGTTTGGTCAGAAAGGTGTCTCCGAAGAGAATTGTAAAGGGTCAGTGATGAGGCAGGGCCACCAGGGAACAGTGACTGTGGATGATAGAGGCAGCAGTTGTGATTTTAGCAAGCCAGGGCCTAGACCCACCCTCTCCTCCTGAGATGGACAGATTTCTGCTGCATGGGCCAGTGTACCCATGATATTTCATGGCTTGATTTAAGGCTCATTTGAGAAAAAGAATGAGTCTATGGAGCTGGCTTGGTTCGAACATGATGACTTTTTTGTTTTGTTTTGTTTTGGGCCACACCCAGCAGTGCTCAGAGGTTACTCCTGGATGTCTGCTCAGAAATAACTCCTGGCAGGCACGGGGGACCATATGGGACACCGGGATTCGAACCAACCACCTTTGGTCCTGGATCGGCTGCTTGCAAGGCAAACGCCGCTGTGCTATCTCTCCGGCCCCCCCCCCCTTTTTTTTAAAGCTCAACTGTCCCCACTGACATGTCTCCCCATATCTTTTTTTTTTTTTAATTTTAAATAAACATTTTAATTGAATCACCCAATCCTTACCCAGAATGATCATTTCCAATCATTATTGTCACAGTGGTCCTTTTTCTGCCACAACTGTAGAGAAATACCCCTAATGTGGCAAGCTTCCTACCATGGACCTCCTGAACCCTCCTGAATTTTGTCTCTATTGTCTTTGGGTATTATTACTATGTTATTATTTTTAATATCTTACAAATGAGTGTGATTATTCTGTCTATCCCTCTCCCTCTGACTCATTTCAATCAGCATAATATTCTTCATATTCATTCATGTTATAAGCAAATTTTATGACTTAATTTTTCCTAAAGCTGCATAGTATTCCATTTTGTAATGGAATCACAGTTTTTTGCTTTTGTTTTTTTGTTTTTTGGGTTACACCCAGTAGTGCTCTATGCTCAGAAATTGCCCTTGGCAGGCTCGGGGGACCTTATGGGATGCCGGGATTCAAACCACCGTCCTTCTGCATGCAAGGCAAACACCATACCTCTATGCTTTCTCTCTGGCCCCTGAATCAGTTGTTTTTTTTTTTTAACCCACTTATCTGTCTCAGACACTTCAGTTGTTTCCAAATTCTGGTCATTGTGAATAGTGCTGCGATAAACATAGAAATGCAGATTATTTTTCCCTGCTTTGTGTATTGTCTTCCTAGGTTATATCCCTATGAGTGTTATTACTGGGTCATACAGGAGCTCAATTTCTAGTTTTTTGAGGAAAGTTCATATGGTTTTTCAAAAAGGCTGGACCAGTCAACATTCCCACCAGCAGTGAATGAGCATCCCTTTCTCTAGGCATAGTGCCAGCACTAGTTATTCTGGTTCTTTTTGGTGTGTGCCAGTTTCTGTGGAGTGACATGATATCTCAGTTATTTTTATTTGCATCTCCCTGATGATTAATGATGTGGAACAACTTTTCTTTTTTTTCTTTTTGGTTTTTTTTTTTTTTTTGGGCCACACCCGGCGGTGCTCAGGGGTTACTCCTGGCTGTCTGCTCAGAAATAGCTCCTGGCAGGCACGGGGGACCATATGGGACACCGGGATTCAAACCAACCACCTTTGGTCCTGGATTAGCTGCTTGCAAGACAAGCGCTGCTGTGCTATCTCTCCGGGTCTGTGGAACAATTTTTCATGTGTTTTTTTGACATTTGTATTTTTTCTTTCTATTCCTCTATTATTCCCAATTTTGGACGTGGTTAGGTGATATTTTTTCTATCATTGCCTTATATATCTTAGATATTAACTTGTTATCAGATGAGTATTGGGTGAACAATTTCTTTGAATCCATGGCAGTTTTTGTATTCTGGTCACCATTTCCTTTGAGGTGTAGAAGCTTCTTAATTTAATATAGTCCCATTTGCTTGTCTTTGTTTCCACTTGCTTGGTCAAGGGCATTTTATCCTTAAAGATGCCTTTACCTTCAATGTCATGGAGTATTCTTCCTACATTTTTGTCTATGTACCTTATGATTTTAGGTCTGATATTAGGCCTTCAATCCATTTTGATTTGACTTTTGTGCACGTGTTAAAAAGAGGTCTGAGTTCATTTTTTTTTACATGTAAATGACCAGCTTTCCTAAAATCACTTATTGAAGAGGCTTTTCTTGCTCCACTTCATATTTCTTTATCTTTTATCAAAGATTAATTGATTATATACCTGAGGACTTGTCTCAGGTTATTCAAATCCATTGTCTTGATCTAAGGGTCTGTCTTTATTCCAACACAATGTTGTTTTAATTACTACCACTTCATAGTACAGCTTGAAGTTGAGGAAAGTGATACCTCCTATCTTCTTCCCAAGGATCATTTTAGCTATTCATAGAAATATTTTGTTCCATATAAAATCAGAAGTGTTTCATCTATTTCTTTGAAATATGTCATGAGGATCCTTGTAGGGATTGCATTAAATCTGTACAAAACTTTGGGGGAATATTGCCATTTTAATTATGTTGATCTTCCTAATTCATGAGTGGGGGATGTGCTTCTGTTTTCTTATGTCTTATTTTATTTCTTGATTTAGTGTTTTGTAATTTCTTTGTATAGATTTTTCCTTCTTTTTTTCCCCCTTTGTTTCCTCTCCTCTTCCCTCTTCCTTTCCTTTTCTCTTCTGTCCCCTCCCAGGCCCTCTTTCCTCTCTTCTCCTTTATCTTTTCTTTTTAAGTTTTTTGTTCTCTCCCAGGCTTCTTCCCCCGCCAGAAGTTAAGTAACTGGCACTGATACCCACCTTGGAAAGTCTGTAACTTGTCTTTTAAATTAAAATGTAATATCTGGTTCTTTTTCTATGTAAAATTACTTCTTATAAATATGCAGACAAAATGGTCCTCTAAGACAAGTCCACCATCTTTTAACCTGCTGATTTATTGCTAGTAAAACTTATTCTCCCACTAACTTTATTTCTCAAAGTTGTCCTTCTCTGGAAGCAATCTGCCCAAGACTTTTGAAGTTATAGCTATTGTGCTATTAGCTCTTTTAATGTTATTTTCTATTTCTTATTTGTCTTTCATTTTTTTTTTCGGTTTTTGGGTCACACCTGGCAGCGCTCAGGGGTTGCTCCTGGCTCTGGGCTCAGAAATATCACTCCTGGCAGGCTCAGGGGTCCATATGGGATGCCAGGATTCAAATCACTGTCCTTCTGCATGCAAGGCAAATACCCTACTTTCAGGGGTCTCAAACTCAATTTACCTGGGGGCCGCAGGAGGCAAAGTTGGGGTGATCCTTGAGTGCAAAGTCAGTAGTAAGCCTTTAACATTGGGGGTGTGACCCAAACAACTAAAACAAAACAAAACAAAAAAAGATCATCTAGGGCAGGGCCAGAAAATGTTGTACAGAGGGCCGCAAATGGCCTGTGGGCCACGAGTTTGAGACCCCTGTATCTATGCTATCTTTCCGACCCATATTTCTCACTTGTCTTATTTCTTAATATTACTTGATTCAAAGTAATGTATAAATTAGTGACTATTGATTTCTCTAACTGTTCTCACCACTCTGTGGCAAGCTTTATATTGTGTGCTCGTCCTTCTGGACCTCATCTCTATTGTCTCTGAGTATTTTTTTTTATCATACTGCCTTTTCTTTTTCTTTTTTTTTTTTTTTTTGGTTTTTGGGCCACACCCGTTTGACGCTCAGGGGTTACTCCTGGCTATGAGCTCAGAAATCGCCCCTGGCTTGGGGAGACCATATGGGACGCCAGGGGATCGAACCGCGGTCCGTCCTACGCTAGCGCTTGTAAGGCAGACACCTTACCTCTAGCGCCACCTTCCCGGCCCCATGCCTTTTATTTTTCTTAAATGCCACAGATGAATGAGACTATTATGTGTCTATCTCTCTCCTTCTGCTTATTTCATTCAGCATAATAGATTCTATGTCTATATAGGAAAATTTCATGACTTCATTTTTCTGACAGCTGCATAGTATTCCATTGTGTAGATATACCACAGTTTTCTTAACTACTCATCTATTGTAAGGCATCTTGTTTTTTTCCAGATTCTGGCTATTGTAAATAGCACTGCAATGAACATAGGAATGCATATGTTTTTGTGTTCCTAAGGTATATCCTTAGGAATGGTATTGCTAGATCATATGGCAGCTCAATTTCCAGTTTTTTGAGGAATCTCCATATTGTTTCCATAAAGGCTGGACTAAATGGCTTTCCTACCAGCAGTGAATAAGAGTTCCTTTCTCCCACATCACTGCCAGCACTGATTGTTCTTGTTCTTTGTGATGTGTGCCAGTCTCTGTGGCAAGAGATGATACTGCATTGTTATTTTTATTTGCATCTCTCTGATTAGTGATGTGGAGCATTTTTTTAATGTGCTTTTTTGTTTTTATTTTTGAGCCACACCCAGTGACACTCAGGAGTTACTCCTGGCTCTGCTCTCAGAAATTGTTCCTGGCTTGGGGGGTCCATATGGGAAACTGGGTGATTGAACCACAGTCTGTCCTAGGTTAGCACATGCAAGGCAAATGCCCTACTGCTTATGCCACTGCTCTGGCCCCTCCTTTTTTTTTGGTTTTTGGGCCACACCCGACGGTGCTCAGGGGTTTCTCCTGGCTGTCTGCTTAGAAATAGCTCCTGGCAGGCACGGGGGACCATATGGGACACCGGGATTCGAACCAACCACCTTTGGTCCTGGATCGGCTGCTTGCAAGGCAAACATCGCTGTGCTATCTCTCCGGGCCCTGCTCTGGCCCCTTTTAATGTGCTTTTTGGCCATCTGTATTTCTTTTGGGGGGAAATGTCTATTTATTCTCCCCATTTTTTTGATGGGATTAGATTTTTTTCTTGTTAAGTTCTGTCAGTACGTTGTATATCTTAGATATTAGTCCCTTATCTGATAGGGACTAGGGGACTAGTTTCTCCCATTCTGTGGTGGTCTTTGTATCCTACACTATATCCTGTGAGTTGCAGAAGTTTCTCAGTTTAATGTAATCACATTTGATTATCTCTGCTTCCATTTGTTTGGACAGTGGTGTTTCTTCCTTGAAAATGCCTTTAGTTTAATGTCATGGAGTGCTTTACTTATGTTTTCTTCTATAAACCTTATGGTCTTGGGTCTGATACCAAAGTCTTTAATCTAGTTTGATTTGACCTTCGTGCATGATATTAGAGAGAGATTCTGAGTTTGCTTTTTTGCATGTTGCTGACCAGTTGTTCCAACACCATTTGTTTCTGTTGAGTCTATCACAGCCTTCTATTTTCAGCTGCTCACATACTTTGAGAACATTTTTCATTGTCTGATCATTTGTTTTAAAGCTCCTTTCCATTCTCTTCCCTTGTATGGTGTTGTTATGTATCTCATCTTTCAGCTCACTGATTCTGTCCTCAGCCACTGTTACTCTGTTGGAAAGGCTTTCCTGTGAGGTTTTCATTTCACCTACTAAGTGTTTAGGTCCTGTTATTTTAGTTTGGAGTTTTCTGATTTCTATTTTTTTTTTTTTTGGGCCACACCTGTTTGACGCTCAGGGGTTACTCCTGGCTATGTGCTCAGAAATCGCCCCTGGCTTGGGGGACCATATGGGACGCCGGGGGATCGAACCGTGGTCCGTTCCTTGGTAGAGCTTACAAGGCAGACACCTTATCTCTAGCGCCACCTTCCCGGCCCCTGATTTCTATTTTTATATCCTCTTGATTCTTATTTGTTGTCCATTAAGCTCGGTCTATACTTTCTTTGAGTTCTATGAACTTAGTTATATGATTCTACTGTTTCTAGAAACTTTATGGTAGATTCTTTGGGGTTTTCTAAATATAGTAGCATGTCATCTGCAACCAGTGAGAGCTGTATTTCTTCCTTTTCTATCTGGATGTCCTTGATATATTTTTTCTTGCCCAAAGGCTATGGCAAGTACTTCCAGTATTGTGCTGAATATAAGTGTTGAGGGTGGATAACCTTGTCTTGTGCCAGATCTGAGAGGAAAATATTTTAGTTTTTCCCCATTGAGTATAATATTTGCTGAGAGCTTGTGGTAAATGGCTTTGACTATTTTTTTTTTTTTTTTATGCACCATTCCCGGAGGTACTGCAATACCAGGTCGATGTATGGAATGGACGGAGCAAGCTCCTATTCCAGTTCCTAGTGCCAAAAATCCATTTAATATATTGTCGTCGGATAGATGACGTATCAGATATTAAACTGATAAGAACAGATACTACACTTGATCTTAGCCAAAAGGCCAAGAAGCGATAGTTTTTTTTGTTTTTTTAAATCATGAATGGGAGCTGGATTTTGTCAAATGCTTTCTCTGCATCTATGGATATTGCATATGGTTTTTCTTTTTCTTCATATGGTGTATTATTTTGATTAGCTTGTGAATGTTAAATCTTCCTTATATTCCTGGGATGAATCCTACTTGGTCATAGTGTGTTAATTGGATTACATCCTATAAAGATATGCTTTTTACTCTTTGGTCAGAAGCACCTTTGAATAGTAGCATCCTTTGGATTGGTGCCTTAGACCATCTATTCTCCACCCCAGGGTGTGGTCTGGCACTTCCTAAAAAGACCCCAGGTCTTGGAAAAACTGCTTGAGGTCTCAGTTTTTGACCACTGAGCTATCTGCTTCTGAGGAACAGAAGGCTTACATATAGAAGTTCCTGAACTTGTTTTATTCCCTTAACTCTGTGTGTATTATGTCCTACATCAGTGTTTGCTTTCAGACCCATGTCTCTTCAATGCACTGAGATTGGAACATTAGGCTTCTATTAAAATGGTGTATGATTTGCTAGTATTTTGTTGGAATCTTTGCTCATCAAGGATATCAACCTGTAATTCCCCCCCCCCCTCTTTCTTTCTCTCTCCTCTCTCTCTTTGTGGTATCTCTGTCTGCTTTCGGTATTAGGGTGATGTTAGCTTCATAGATACTGCTTGGAAATGTTTTTGTTTCTTCATTTTCCTGGATAAGCTTGAAAAGGATTGGCAAAGACAGAATCCATCTGAAACTGGCTTTTGTTTTGGGGAAGACTTTTGATGATCATTTCTATTTATTTCGTAGTTATAGGTCTGTTCAAGTATTCAAAAGCATCTTAATTAACCTTGGAAAGTTATAGGAGTCCAAGAATTTATCCAATTCTTTTAGGTTCTTTAATTTTGTGGCGTAAAGATACTCAAAGTAATCTTTGATTACCCTTTGAATTTCTGTAGTGTCTGTTGTGGCATCCCCTTTCATGTCTGATTCTGCATTTTAAGGTTCTCTCCCTGTCTTTGTGAGTCTTGCTAATGGTTTATTGATCTTGTTTATTGTTTAGAAGAACCACTCTTCCTTTTATTGATCTTTTGGTTTCAGGGGAATTTATGTAGGTGAGAGATTTTCTTGCAGGCCTGTAAGTGACAGCCAGCTCGAGAGGCTACACTTTTAGGGATGGCCCCACTGGGTGCAGGGCTAGAGTTCCTTTTCTTAGTAAGCCAGCAGCCAGTGATCTATGCAAGTGTCCTGCTTATCTGGGTGTGTACATTATGGTGTACAGGGAGAATTCTTTCTTTCAGTCAATCAGCAGTTTCCTCACCTTTTCTTTATTAGCCTCATCTTTTTGGCATCTTCAACTTGAATGTAGGATGGCCTAACCTGGAAAAGTTCAGGGGTTACTCCTAACTCTGTACTCAGGAATTACTCCCAGCAATGCTCAGGGTACTATAGGCAATGCTGGGCAACAAATCTGGATCAGCCATTTGCAAGAAAAATGTTTTATTTACTGTACTATTTCTCCAACCCCTGAACCTTGGAATTTTTCTTGAATTGAATTTTATGTAACTCAACAAACCAACCAACCAAACTCCCAATTTAAAGACTTCAGGGATGTGCCACATTTCTTTATCTTGTTAAGTCTTGGGTTAGCAAGTTCAGGTTCAAGTATTGACAAGTCATAAATTGATCTAACTCTTCCCAACTATTGCTTCCACTTTTTTTACCTGGTCTGTTGTGATAGCTAATTTCTTCATCATCTCCATCAGTTCTTTCTTTTCTTTTTTCTTTTTTGATCCAGCAGCACTCAAGGCTTATTCCTGGTTCTGTGTTCCTCACAACACTTAGGAGACCATATGTGGTGCCAGAGAGTGTTCCTGCTCAGCTGTGTGCAATGCAAGAGCCCTACACACTGTACTAAATCTTCAGCCCTACAGTTCTTGACTTCAAAAATTCCAAGACTTCCCATTCTCCAGACCTTTTCCCTCATCTCAATCAGAAACTCTTCACACTATCAAACACTCTCCAAAAACATCAAACACTTCTCCACTCCTATTTATTGTCTGTACTACCTCTTCCTTTACGAATCTGCTCATTATCAGTACTTTGTATAAAGAGATTCAAACCGTATTTGTCCTTTGATGCTTAGGTTCTTTCACTAACATCTTGTTTTGAGGATCTTCCTCCATGCTGTGCTATAAAATTTTCTTTTTAAGGGGGGTTGAGATTTTGTTGTATGTGCAGGTATAGTTCTCTATGTCAGTGTTTTCCAAAATGGGCAACTGCCTTCTCTGTTGGGACTGCTATAGCGATCCAGGGCATCATAGTAGCCTTTGCTGCTATTGTGAGGAGAATTTTTTTTTTGGGGGGGGGACACACCCGTTTTTTTGATGCTCAGGGTTACTCCTGGCTAAGCGCTCATAAATTGCCCCTGGTTTGGAGGGACCATATGGGACGCGGGGGGATCGAACCGCGGTCCTTCCTTGGTTAGCGTTGCGAGGCAGACGCCTTACCTCTAGCGCCACCTCTCCAGCCCCGTGAGGAGAATTTTTATTTAAAATCTAACTTCAAAGAGTTATATTTCCAGAGAAATAAAGTGTTTTTCTTGTAAGGGGATCATAGGTCAAATAGGTTTGGGAAATTCTGCTTTATCTGTTACTACATATCTAGCTTTTAGTACTTGTAGATTAATTGCATTTGTATTAAGAATAGTAATACTCATATATGATGTGACTCTATATTTGCTATTATGTAGTATGAACTATAGTTACTATTTTACATAGAATATGTTTGTTCATTAAAGGACACTTGAGTTGCTCCACTTAGGCTATGGTTAATAATGCTGTTATGAATACCTGATATATAAGTATCTTTGTGAATCCCTACATGCAAGTATTTGACGTATATGCTTAGAAATGAATTTTCCAGGATATATTACCATAGGGCAGTGCTTCTCAATTATTTTCTGTCATGCCCTCCTAGGAAGAAGAAAATATTTTTCGTGCCCCACCCCACGACTGTAAATAGTGTTTTTATTAAAAAAATTAACCTGCAAAACAAAAATATATAAAATAATTTGAGCTGATTTTTTAATCAGAGATGATGTCTGGATTAATGGCTACAATGAGCACGTTTTGCAATGCAGAGCTTTTCGAAGTGGGGTTTGAAGCAGGACACAGCAACTCTCAGCTCCAGAGACATACAGAGACATAAACACGGGGCTTAGCTTGTTATGACAGTGTTTGCTGAGGTCAAACATGCCCCCCTTTATGGAGCCTCGAGCCCCCCCTGGGGGGTGTGCCCCACTATTTGAGAAGCACTGCCATAGGGACACAAAAGTGATACTATTTTTGGGTGAAGGTTCAAGAAATGTCAGTTAGGCCAAATTGGTTTTCAGTGTTGCTAATTGTCTTGAATATTAAAAGACAAACACTTGTATGTGTTTAGGTTTTTGCTACTTGTCAATTATAGCAGTTTTTGATTTATGTAGGTTTAGATTCTATAATTAGGCAATATGCATTTACAAATGATATATTTTCTCACCAAACTGGCTCTTTTGTCTTTAAGAAACGTTCTTTGGAAAGGAAGAGTAGGACAGGAAGAGTAGGACAAACTACAACAATGATAGAAGGAAATAGGAATTGATAAGGGTTGGGTCTGAAAGGAGTAATATTCATGATACCCTCATGTCAGGGCCAATCAAAACTCCCTCCAAGAGAGGGTTAGAAACAGGGTTTAATATAGAGGGAGAGGCAAATCAAGGAGGCCAGGGGCCTCACAGACAGCCCTGTAGGCCAACAGAGAGAGAGGGAGGGCCATAGTCAGAGCCAGGGCAAGGAATCAGCCATGGGAAGGACCAGAGAAAGAGAAACAGTAGTAGAAGTGGTAAAAGGCAGCAGGAGCAGATAACCTGTTAAACAGTTTTTCCAGCAATTCTGCAGCGACCATGTAGCAGGAACAATCTGGTAGGGTTGGAGGCCCCTAGCACTTTAGCTCTGGCTTTATATAACACCCGTCCCGGTCCCCCTCTCCTCCAAAGCCCCCCAGTTGCAGTTACAAGGAACGGTAACTGGTAACTGACATCTCCCTTAAAGGGACAGTAGCCCACTTATGGCTAACCAGGGACCATGAGTTTTTGTTTCTTTATACCCTCTCAGTTAATAGCTTTGTAAACTACACATTTTTCGGCGTATCAGATGGCTTTTTAACCCATGGAAAGCTTCTTAAAAGTCGGGGGTCATTTTATATGCTGGTATAAGGCATGCTGAAACTTACTCCAGCTTCAGGGATGAGTGATACGCCCCCATCTTACCACTGCATCCCATCCAGCTGTCAGGCATCATCACTCAGTCCTCTGCTTGTCCTGATTCATCTTTCAGGGCACACGGAAGAGCTGAGTTACCAAGCGCAGCATCTCATCCAACTGTTGGATATGCAGCTTTCTGATGCTCAGTCCTCTGTTCAGCTTTTATGGGACACAGTGGAGGCGCTCTGTCTCCTTCTAGCAGTTCTATTAATCACTACACCCCAGCCAACTGCTCTTGGAGGAGCCCCTCTCCCTGCTCTCAGTGTAGATCACAATTAAAATATCACAGTCACGACAAATGACAAATGTAAAGTGATTGTTGGCACTCCAAAGTCTAGCTTTATTAAACATATACTGTTAACCTTTGAGGATTCTACTCTTTTTCTCTTATGTTTATTTTTTTTTTCCATTTGGTGTGAGTTAAAAGAGAGGTAGTCTTATACGGTTATATGGTAAATATAGCCCAAACCCTATATTTTAACAGGAAAAGTAGGGGATCGTCTTATACGCCCACCCATCTTTTACGCTGAAAAATAGGTACCTAAAAGGGAAAAAAGGAAAAGTGTCTGCATTGAGGCAGGCTGGAGGACAGAAGGGAAACTGGGAATATTGGTGGACATAAGTGGACACTAGAAAGATATTAGTGTGGAAACATTGTGCATCTGAAAGCCAATTGTGAGTTATTTTGTAATTCATGCTGATTAAATTAATAAAAGGAAATATTTTTTTATCCTGGTTCTACTCCTTGCTCTCTAATCTACTTAATTTGATCTTAATATAGACTCCAGCTTTCTTTTTATTAGCCTTTGCATATTTCGTTTTATCCTTTTAATTTTGATCCTTCGTGTCTTTATATTTAAAGTGAGTTTTCTTACATATTATATAGTTGAACCTTTTAAATGTTCATCTGACAATCTTTGCTCTTTCATTGTTTAAACAATTTATATCTAGTGCAATTACTTTTATCATTATGTTTAAATATAAACCTTCCTTTTTATTTCTTTTTTCTTTTGAGACACACTGGCAGTCCTGAGGGCTTACTCCTGTCTCTCTGATCCGGGATCACTCCTGGTGATGCTCAGGAGGCTGTATGATATGCTGGGGGTCAAACTGGGGTTGGCTATGGGCAAGGAAAATACCTTAACCCCAGTCGACTACTAAATATATGATCTTGCTAATTGTTTTATACTTTTCCCAACAGCTTTTTTTTCAAACTTCCCTGCCTTTTTTGGGGTTGTGTATTTTTTTTTAACTTTATTTTATTTATACCAGGATTATAGCCCTTAATTTCTTCTTAGTTCTAGTGATTGCTTTACTTTTTAAATTTTATTAAATGACAGAATTCCATTTTACTTATAGTACCAAAACCTTACAATGGTATATACCAGGGGTGGTGAACAAGTTCGACACAAAGAGCCAAAATTTTAAACTGTGAGAGTCAGAGAGCCACACCACGCAGTGACCTGCCAAAGCAGACAAACACTCACACAAAAACATATAATTTTAACAATAATATATTAAACACATACTGCATTTTGCCATTTTGAGTGAGGGTCAAAATCCTGTTCGCCACCCCTGGTATATACATTTTCTTCCTTTCCTTTGTAATATGTTATAGACAATAAGTTTTACAGTACACATATGGAGCTTATATATTTATTCATATAAATATACTAATATTACTCTGACTGTAGGCAGTTTTCCTTTTTTGAAAACAACTTCATTGAAATATATCTAGCATAAAATGCTCCTATTTAGAGTATATCATTTACTATGGTTAGACGATAGTATATACCTGAGAAACCAATACTAAGTATAATGGATATATTCATCACTCAGATCCTTCTGAATGACTCCCATGAAGCTCCTGCATCTCCCGTGCTCAGGAGTGCAGACACAAGACTATCGTACTTTTCCAGCCTCTTCATATGGTGATTTACTTGTACCTTCCATCCTTGTAGTGGTTATTTTATTTTATTTTATTTTTGGAGAGTTATACCCAGTGATGCTCAGGGGTTCCTCTTGACTTTGCATTCAGTAATTAATCCTGATGATTCTTGGAAGACCATAGGGATGCTGTTGAGTGAACCTGGGGGGAGCTCTGCAAGTGAAGTGTCCTATCCACTATACTATCTCCCCAGCACCCCCCTCAACCCCTTTCTGGTGATTCTTTCTGATTGTGATGATTTTCTCTTATGTGTATACTCTTAAAACTTAGCTCAATGCTTAACAAAATTAATTAGATTTATTTCTTTTATTTGACAATAGGATTGGGCCACACTTGACACTACTCTGCCTATTCTTGGCTCAGGAAAGACACTTGGCGATGTTTGGGGTAATCACATGGTGTTGGAAATCAAAGTGGGGCTGGCAGCCTTACTTAACTGTACTGTCTCTCCAGTTCTCAGCTGATTTTTTTCTTTTCTTTTTTCCTTTTTTAAAATTAATTACTTCATTTTTAACAACATGGTTATGAGGTTGTTTATAGAAGTTGTTTTTTCCTCACAGATGCAAAGTTATTCATAATTGAATTTCAGTCATGCAATGTTCAACACCTTTCACCAGTGCACATTTCCCACAGTTTCCCCCTTCTCTTTCGCCCTGCTTGCCTAGGGGGTAGACACCCCCACCTCACTCTCACTTTCTTTCTCCTTCCCCTTCTCAACACCGTGGATTGCAATATTACTACTGAGGGGTATCTCCTTTCATCACCTAATTCTTGTCCAGAGTAATCATGTAACTATCATTGTCATAGTAGACCCTTCTCTGCTCTAACTGCTAATTTTTGTTGTTTATTTGTTTGCTTGTTTTGGGGTCACACCAGGTGGCGCTCAGAGGTTACTCCTGGCTCTACGCTCAGAAATTGCTCCTGGCAGGCTCGGGGGACCGTATGGGATGCCGGGATTCAAGCCACTGTCCTTCTGCGTGCAAGGCAAACACCTTACTTCCATGCTATCTCTCCGGCCTCCTAACTGCTATTTTTATTTTTATTTTTTTTGGGGGGGGGTCACACCTGGCATAGCTCAGGGGTTACTCCTGGCTCCATGCTCAGAAATCGCTCCTGGCATGCTCAGGGGACCATATGGGACGCCGGGATTCGAACCAATGACTTTCTGCATGAAAGGCAAATGCCTTACCTCCATGCTATCTCTCTGGCTCCCTAACTGCTATGTTTATCTTCTGCTATTTGTGCAAAGCTTCATATCATGGGCTGGTCCTACTGGTTTGTGTCTTTAGTGTCTCAGGATATTATTACCATAATGTATTTTTTTATATCCCACAAATGAGTGCAATCATTCTATGTCTGTCTCTTTTCCTCTGACTCATTTTGTTCAACATAATACTCTTCATATATATCCATGGGTAAATGAATTTCATGACAATTTTTTCTAACAGCTGTGTAGTATTACAGGGTGTTGATGTACCACAGTTTCTTTATCCACTCATTTGTTCTTAGGCACTAGAGTTGTTTCCAGATTTTGGCTATTGTGAATAGTGGTGTGATGAACATAGGAATACAGAGAAATTTTCTACATTGTATTTTTGGGCTCCTAGAATATATTTTTAGGAAAACTATTGCTGGATCAGATGGAAGGTCAATTTCTAGTTTTATGAGGAATATCTATATTGTTTTCCCTAAAGGCTGGATCAATTGGCATTTCCACTATCAGCTGAATTCTTGAACCTTTTGAATGGTCCCTGGTTCTTCTTCCTTTTCTAGCAAATCAGCTTTCCTCAAACACCTGCTTTATGCTTGCAGCATGGGGCCCAACCTGTGTTGGGGTTTGTGTCCTCGGCCCCCACAATGCAGTAGCCTAGAAGTGAAAGGTTCTTGGCATAAAGGTAGACTAATAGTCACACTCAGATCAAGTTGCAGGAGCTGTCAGGAGAGGCTGTGCTGATGGGTGCAGGCACCAGAGAGAAAATAGTAAATTGTTAGCCTCGCCAGACTGAGGAATTGTTATTACAGGGAAGTGGGTAGACTCATGTATGACAGGCAAAATGGGTAAATAATGAGAAGCTGGAAAGAGGAAGGATAAACTTCATGATTGTGTACTGAGATAATACTGGCAATTAGGCTGACCTACCTGGTCTTCTGCCAGCTCAATACTGATATTGTCTCTACATTCACTCCAAGCAATTTTTTTTTTTTTTTTTTTGCCTTTTTTCCCCCTTGGATGAGGAAGTTCCTATTTACTCTGAACTCACTCCTAGCTCTATGCTCAGGGATTACTCCTGGAGAGGTTCAGGGCACTTGAAGATTTGAACCCAGGTTAGCTATCTGTAAGGTAAGAAGATTAACCCTAATATTATATCACTCTGACTGCTCTAGGTGAAACCAATCACTTTTTCTTTTCATGCAAGTGAGAGTGGTTGCCAGTGGTCCTTTGGCACTCACAGGTGAAGCTCTTTCAACAACAACCCAAGGACCAGCGCCATTGATGAAGCTCCTTGGCTGCCAATGGGACCAATGTGGTATCTTGAACTTCACCCTTTCAAGAGATCAGCTTCTTAACTGGGGCTTGTGGCATTGCATGTAGAGGCTGCGACCAAACTGCTTTAATACAAATTCATGATGTATTGTCAGTAAATGTTTGATTTACATTCCTTTCTAGATAACTGGGGTAATAAATTTTTTCTTTCTTTTTTTTTTATTAAATGTATTACATAGTTGACATAGTTAACCATAATACATTTGTTTCCAGATAAGTGAAAGCAAACTTACTAAAAAATAATAAAAAAAGGAAGAGAAGAACAAAATTAAAAAGAGAAAGAAAGAAAAAGTACAATGGCAACCTAATTTGTGAAAATTATTGTATCCCCAGTGAAGTTTTAATACAATGGCAGAAGGTTTAGTAAGCTCTTTTTATTAGCTGTCCATTCTGCTAAATTGGTGTGTTTCTATCATAATGACAGCATCAGACAAATGAAGTCTAGGAATTCAAAGTACTATTTCTGACACTGCAGCTTTTTCTCAGCTTCCCAGAAGAAGGAGGATGTGGGAGGGGGAAAGGGAAGGTGCCCACACTCATTCCAAAAAAGCCCTGGTGATAACCAACCTCCAAACCTGTGTCCCTGAAGCTTGGTCACATTGGTGTCTCTGAAGAGAATCATAGAGGAGTGGTGAGGCAGGGCCATAGGCAAAGCAGTGATTATGAGCGATAGATGCAGCAGGCATGATTTTAGAGGAGTGGGGCTTGGCCTGCTCTCTCCTCCCGAGATTGCCAGCTTTCTGCTGTGTGGATGGTGCACGCATAATTTTTCACATCTTGGTTTACATCTCTTTCGAGAAGAGTGAGTTTCTGAAGCTGGTCTGGTGTTATCATAGGGACTCAAAATTTTTTTAAGTATAAGAAGCTATATTCTGGAGATTCTGCTTTCTTTTCTTTTTTGTCTTTTTTGTTTTTGGACCACACCAGGTGACTGAGCAGGCTCAAGGATCACTCCTAGAGGGTCTTTGGGACTATATGAGATGTTAGAGATTGGGTTGGTTGCATACAAGGCAAGCACCCTATCTCCTGGACTATCACTCTGGCCCACTGGAGATCCTGCTTTTCTGTTGGATTAAGATCACACCCTGCTTTACCCCAAAGAATCTGTCCTAAATTCCTCTTAACTTTCATCCATTCCTTTTGACTTGTAAAAGTCCAACTTAGACTTGATTAGCTTGAGAAAGGTACTTTTGTCTGTCACTGACCCTCCTTCTCCCAGTTGTGGATTGATCTGGTCAATAAAGATTGCAGGAGAGGTTGGTTTGCCATCTCTTGGACCAGAAGGCTGGTCCTCCACCTCCATGCTTTTCTCCCTTATGTTTTGCTTGGTCTATCTCTATCTATCTATCTATCTATCTATCTATCTATCTATCTATCTATCTATCTATCTATCTATCTATCTATCTATCTATCTATCTATCTATCTATCTATCTATCTATCTATCTATCTATCTATCTATCATCTATCTATCTATCATCTATCTATCTATCTATCTATCTATCATCTATCTATCTATCTATCATCTATCTATCTATCTGTCTATCTCTCTGTCTACCTATCTATCTATCATCTATCTATCTATCTATCTATCTATCTATCTATCTATCTATCTATCTAAAAAGCAGTTTACTGATTGATTGATTGGATTTTGGGCCACACCCAGTGCTCAGGGGTTACTCCTGGCTCTGCACTTCACCAAATCACTCCTGGCAGGCTCAGTGGACCACATGGGATGCCAGGAATTGAACCTGGGTTCATCCCGGGTCGGTCACATGCAAGGAAAACGCCCTACCGCTGTGCTATCTCTCCGGCCCTTTTATTAATTCTTGCAGTGATCCTGTTTCAGACCCATTCTCCCGTTGTTGGATGAGTGAGACCTAACACTTTTCTATCAGACAAGCAGAACCCTCTCACCTAGCAGAGCAGACATTTGAGGGCTTCCTAGTGCAGAGGAAACTACAAAGGCTGAGACAGCATAATCATTGGTGCGATCTAGAAGGTGAGGCAGTTGGCCATGCTACTGAGGTTCACAGGAAAGGATCACAGAACACTGGGGGAAAAGGACTTGGGAAAAGTCCTTTAGCTCTGCAAATTACAAGCGTGCTGATGACTTTGAGGGACAAAAGATTAATTTGCTGTCCTGGGTGTCATATTATCTATCCCAGGTATCCTGCCAATCATTAGCCCCTTGGATCCAGAGATTTGGAACTTGAGAGCATTGACAGTTGGTGGAGTCTAAATTATTTATACATTTTTTTTGACTCAACAGCTTGTAGATGCTGCAGTCCCAGTCGTTCCAGTTTTTATAGGAGCTCTGCATTTTAACAGGACCTTTCCCTATTTAAGATTAAGACTAGGATTTTGGATTAAGGGAGAAGACATACCTTTCTCCCTTTTGTATTATAAGAACTCAAAACACTATGCTCAGGGTTAAATAATGAGGCAAGAAATATATATATATATATATATGGATGATCTCCTCTTGAGTAAGCACATAGTTTGGTCAGTGTTTGGTTACTTTGAGCCGAGCACATTGCTATCATTGCATTTCCACATTGTCTGATAATCATTTATGTCTCTGCCCCTACCCCCAGCAGGCTGAACTCTGTGGCTAGCAGCTGAGTCTTATTAATCTCTGTATTCCTGGCACCTAGCAGTGATGAATGCTAAGAGGTTCATCCCTTTCTTAGCAAGCATGTGTTATTCCAGATGTCCTTTGAATTAGAAATTCCTTCAGAGCCAATATCTTATTTCTTTTCTGTATAAGTCGGAAGTAACTCTGAACAATACCTAACAAGCATTTAGTGAATGTTGATGATGCTAACGATGACATCCAGTTTCCATGGCAACATGCACTTATCCTCACATGGTTTCTTGGACTATGTGAAATTTGGAAAAAAATATGCTCTTCTTCCCACAGGGTGAGAAAACCTTCTGCATTACAATGTGTGTGTGTCCACTTTATCTCCCTTATAAATGTGGTTATTCTAAGTAGTTGAGTCTATGATCTATATACTGTGAATGATAATGAAGTCAAACTTAGGAATGCTTTTGGAGTAGGAGAGGGGAAAGCAGAGAATAAGGGAGGTAGATTGCTAACAAATATGGAGGTGACCAACAGTTTCTTTCCTTTTTTATTGTCCCTGTATTTCCAAACTGTGACTCCCATCAAATAAATGCAACTACATTTAAATCCTGAAATTGATTTTTATCCAGACTCTGTTGAAAACTATGAAAAGGGTCTAACCTATTCTAGAAGATACCTTCCTAAAACAACTTTCAACTGTTTACCACTGGGGCTGGAATACTTGTGAGGGTGCTCTGAAATACTCTGCTCCCAGTCACCCATGCCCTTCTTTGCTTTCAGCCTATAGATTCTCTTTCCTGTGGATAAAGGCAAATAACAACTTTTGTTGTTGTTTATTTTTGTTTGTTTGATTGATTTTGGGCTATACCCTGTGGTGCTCAGAGCTGATTCCTGGCTTTACACTCAGAGATTACTCTTGGCAGGCTCAGGAGACCATATGGGCTGCTGGGGATTGAACCTGAGTTGGCTACATGCAAGGCAAATATCTTACCTACTATATGTACTATTGCTCCAGTCCCAGAAGCTTTTTAAGGCTTTGTTAAATATATTATAGACATTTTGGAAGTATCCAGACAAATATGGAAATATTGTTCTTTGTCTTCCCCACAAATGATAGCATGTTATATATACAGTTCTTTTTAAATAACAGTATACTGCAGTGAGCTCTTTATATCAACTTACCAAGAACCACCTTATTTGAATTTTGTTCATCTCTTAGTCATCTTAAAAGGTAATAAAATCTATCTGCTTTAGGATTTGGTGAAATTCTACCCTAGACAGTACCAGTATATCAAACCTGAATAAAGAAAAGTTGTTACTTGCTTGTCAGGTTATATTACCCCACACAGTGAGACTTTTGAGAATTGAAATATAAATATATAAGTTTGGGGCTTTGTCTGGTATGCTGAGGAGTAAATTCCAGCTCTATGATCAGGGTTGCTTTTTGTACAATTTGAGGAGGACTTCACAGTTCCAGGTGTCAAAACTGGTCTTCTGCCATGCAAAGCATGTGCATAGCCAGTTAAACTATGTCTCTGGCCAAAAATGGAATTTTAATTTTGTTTTGGGCCACACCTGACTTATTTGTGGATCTGTGCTCAAAGATCACTCCTGGTGGACTCAGGGAACCATATGAGGTGCTAGGGTTAAACCATATGTAAGGCAAGTCCACTACATACTATCCTATTGTTTTGACCTCAAAAGTATGTTTTTATGGGGCTGGAGCAGTGGCGCAAGTGGTAGGGCATTTGCCTTGCATGAGTAACCCCTGAGTGTCACCGGGTGTGGCCCATAAAGCAAAAAAAAAAAAAAAGTATGTCGGTACTTGGGGATTGGGGATTGTTCACAACTTGGTGCTCAGGGGTTGTTTCTCACAATCCTTAGGAGATAAAATGGTGTTGGGAATCAAACCACGTGCAAGGTACATACTTCATCATTTTCAGCTTCAAGCTGAAAATAAAATAAGATTTTCAGAATAAAAATGCACAAAATAATTTATAACATGAACAAATAACATTTATATTATGAACATAATAATTTATATAATGTAATTAGGAAGCCTAGAGTATTAGCTTTCTCCTGCTAGTACTAATCTGATTCAAAAGAATTACTCATGAGGGGACCAGAGGCAGAGTACAGCAGGTAGGGCACTTGCTTTGTATGTGATCTACATGGCATCCCATATTGTCCCCCAAGCACTGCCAGAAGTAATTCTTGAGCATAAAGCCAGGAGTAAATCCTGAGCTTCACTAGGTGTGACCCCAAATACACAAACAAACAAACAAACAACTTACGAGAATCTACAAGAAAGTAGAAATCCAAATAGGCAGGTTGAAAAGAACTGTTTACTTTAAAACACATATTCTGGGCAGTTTTTCTTATGTCTCTCAAGATTCACAAAGCAGAGACTAGAAATGGGAAACTCAGAGAGACTCCAAAGACAATCCAAGGGAAACGTCAGTCTGTCAATGGGGACTCCCAGGAAGAACCCAGAGAGTCCTGGTAAATCAAAATAAAAACTCATTCCACGCTCTTGCTATTACAGATGCCTTGCCCTTATAAACATATCGTTTTTTTCTTCTTTTTTCTTTTTGTCTTTGGGTTACATTTAGTTGCATTCCTAGCAATGTATGGGAAGCCTTATGTGGTATGTAGAGTTGGCCACCTTACCCCTGGCCCCAAAGTACCTGTTTTTGATAAGTTATATAGGGGCGAGAGAGAGAGATAATATAGTGGGTAAAGTGCTTGTCTTGACCATAGCTGAACTGGGCTTGAGCTCTGGTATCACGTATAGTCTCTGAACACCTACAGGACTAACACTGAGTTTAGAATCAGGGATAAACTTTGAGCTGGATATAGCCCCCAAACCAAATCAAACCAAATCAAATCGAAGCAGCAGCAGCAGCAGCAGCAGCAGCAGCAGCAGCAGCAGCAGCAGCAGCAGCAGCAACAACAACAACAGCAACAACACAAGAAGTTATAGCCACAGGCCTTTTCTCTCTTAGATTTGTAGCTGAAGTTAAATGTCACTGAGATGATACAAATTAAACAGTGTTTTTCAAATGAGTCTAATTTCCACAAAGAAGTCATCAGAAGTTTTTTTTATAGTAGAATGTAATTTAAAAAATAAAAAGAACCTTAGCCCCAGGGATTAAATATCACTCCTACATACACTCCTAAAGAGTTCTAGAGCCTGAGCCTTAAGTACAGTAGGTAGGATGTGTGCCTTGCATGATGCAGACTTGGTTTGGATCCCTGGCCCATATAGTTCCATGGGCCCTATCCACTCGATATGGCTTCCCCCTAATAAAATGAGAAAAGATTTAGTTTTCAGTGGAATATAATCATGTAAGTACTGAAATATGGTGCATGAGTAAGAAGCAACAGAAACCATGGAGACAATATCCTCAGCCCTTCCAACTTGGGAATTCACAGACAGATTATACAGCAACTTTTAGAAAATATCTTCAGGGAACAGGAAACCTAGCAGGCATGAAAAGGGTCTGAACAAAATTTCCAGAAATAAACAGTGTAGTAATTATAATGCAAAGTCCCATGGGTATGGCTAATAGATTGAACAAAACTAAAGAGAATTAACGAAATAATTGCCACAGGAGAGAAGACTATTGTAGGGAATCTTTTGTGGGCATTAATGAATGTCTAAGTCTTGATATATCAATGATATAATTTTGTTTATCACTTTTGATTTTCGGCCACACTGGTTGTGCTCAGGGGTCACTACTGGCTGTTCTTTTTTTTCGGGGGTGGGGTGGGGGGACTATGCGGGGCCAGGGAGCAAATTCAGGCCTTGTGTATGCTAAGTATGTGGTACTGCCTTCTGAGCTCTTGCTGGCCCTTCAATGAGGCAATTTTTAATATTCATTTAAAATCTTTTTTTTTTTTTTTTGGTTTTTGGGCCAGACCCGGCATTGCTCAGGGGTTACTCCTGGCTGTCTGCTCAGAAATAGCTCCTGGTAGGCACGGGGGACCATATGGGACACTGGGATTCGAACCAACCACCTTTTGGTCCTGAATCGGCTGCTTGCAAGGCAAACACCGCAGTGCTATCTCTCCGGGCCCTCATTTAAAAGCTTAAGGGTCAAATCAGACAAAAGAATTGCCTTGTTTCTCCAAGTATCTGCTAGTCACAGGTAACTCAGTTTTTGCTGGCTACCAGACCAATCACAAAATAGCAGTAACATGCAGCCGCCAACTTTGATTTCGCTGTCCTGCATGTCACCACACATGTGTCTCAGCCTGTGAGGAGACTGACAAAATTTGTGGCTTTGCTTCTTTTTTTGCCAGCACTGAAGAGCCACAAGGCAAAGTTTTTCTGTATGGAGAGACAGGGGTTGGCCAAAAATGGTTACTTCTACAATGATGATAGATGCACCAGCAATCAAGTCTCATGAATAAAGTTAATTTCTTTGTTAATCCTCACAAATAACAACCCATTGGTCAAAGAAATTTACATGGCCAGGTTCAAGTCAAGGAGTGAGAGGACCTAGCTCTTTCCTTGGGACATGGATCATGGAGGGCAGGTTCATGGACGCTAGAGATGACTGTAGGAAATAGACTTGGGACCAGTAGTTTAATCTATCATAAATTCTGCTTTGTATTGACACCTTTAGAGAATAGAACTTAAGGTGTTTCTTGTCTTTTTGTTTGTTTGTTTGTTTGTTTGTTTTTGGGCCACACCCAGCGGTGCTCAGGAGTTACTTCTGGCTTTCTGCTCAGAAATAGCTCCTGGCAGGCATGGGGGACCGTATGGGACACCGGGATTCGAACAAACCACCTTTGGTTCTGGATTGGCTGCTTGCAAGGCAAACACCGCTGTGCTATCTCTCCAGGCCCTTCTTGTCTTTTTTAAAAATTTATTTTTTTATTTTTATTTTTTTCCACCCCAGCCCCGGCCCCGCCCTCTTATTTTTTTATTTAAGCAATAATGTAAACCATGGTTTATATAGTTGCTCATAATACATTTTTTTTTTTTTTGGTATTCTATGTTCCAACACCAGTTTCATCACCAGTGTAACATTGTCACCAGTTGCCCACCCACTGCCAAGAATTCCCCTTTGGCAGGCACAAAATAATTTACTTTATATTGTTTGTTATGACTAAGTGGTAGTAGAATTATTGAAAAAACTTCAACAAAAGAAAATTTGTGAAAATTGTTATATCTCACAAGAGTGTCATTAAGTCACTGTCTGAAGGTTTCCTAAGCTCTTCGGTTGCTATTGATATTCTTTTTTGTGTGTTACCGTTTTGATGGCTCAGGCAGGTACCTACTGGGCTAAGTGACCTCAGTATAATCTGAAATTCTAATAGAAATTGCCCATTGGCTTTTGGGGGCTGACCATTATGGGACTTTGCGGGCATGGATAACCTTGGTCCTTCCTGGCTTTCACGTTGTGGTAAGGCAGACACCTTTCCTCTTGCGCCACCTCTCCACACTCCTAATGATACCTTGGACATCTATTTTTGGTGTTTCCAACTGGTATGTTTAGTATTGAAAAATTTGGAGGTGTCGTGTGTGGTCTTCAGAAGGCTGCTGCTTCAACCAGGGAATTCTAGGAACAGTGGCTGATCCATCGCGTGGGCATCGTGAGGACATGGTCTGTGGCCTTCCAGGGTTTCCTGAATTATGGGAGGGCAATGGTGAGGAGGCTCCACGTTCATTCCAAGACCACCCTAAAAATTTAAAGCCCTCAAACCAAGCATACCTGGAATTTTGATTGGTTAGGTGTCTTTGTAGAGATTGATGGTTAAGAGGTGAAGTTTGTCATAGTGCCAAGAGTACCACCAGTTTTAGCTACAAGGTCAATTACTCATACTTTTTCATGGCTTGGCATGAAATAATAAAATAATAAAAATAATTAAATTATAAACGTTAAATTAAATATAATATAAATCACAATTACATTAATATAAATTATAAATATTAAATGATAATTAAAATTAATAATAAAACCAATAAAATAAAATAAAGTAATAACATAATGGGGCCAGAGTGATAGTACAACAAGTAGGGCTGTTCAATTCCTGGCATCCTATACGGCCCCCCAAAGCATTTTCAAGAGTAATTTCTTGTGTGCAAAGTGCAAAGCCAGGATTGACCCCAGAGCATAGTTGGGTGTGGCTCAGAACAAACCAAGAAAATTCTCCTAAAGAATAATATGAGTTTATGAAAATGACAAAATATACTTGTCTCTGTTTTTTTTCTTTTTTGTTCAATTTGTTTGTTTTGGGCTATACCCAGTAATGGTATAGGGTTTAATCCTGATTGTGCTCAGGATTTACTTCTAGAAGGGTTCAGGGATATGTGTTGCTTGGATTGAATTTAGGTCAGCTGTGTGCAAGACAGGTGTCCTTCCTACTGTGGTATCTCTTTAGCCACATGCATTTTAATCTTTTATTTTTTTCTTCTTCTTTTTTTTGGGGGGGGGGAGATGTGGGTTTTGAGCCACATCTAGTGGTACTCAGGGTTTACTCTTGGATCTGTACTCAGGAGTCACTCCTAGTGAGCTCAGGGATCAATTTGGTGTGCTGTATATTGAACCCATGTCTATTGTGAGCAAGATAAGTTTCTAGCTTTCAGTCTCTCTTTTGATTCTTTTTTTTTTTTTTTTTTTTTTGTTTTTGGGCCACACCCGGTGGTGCTCAGGGGTTACTCCTGGCTGTCTGCTCAGAAATAGTTCCTGGCAGGCACGGGGGACCATGTGGGACACTGGGATTCGAACCAACCTCCTTAGGTCCTGGATCAGCTGCTTGCAAGGCAAACACCGCTGTGCTATCTCTCCGGCGCCCCCCCCCTTTTTTTTTTTAGTATTTATTTAATCTTTATTTAAGCACTATGATTACAAGCAAGATTGTAGTTGATTCTTAATATACCTGTGGTGAATTTCAAGTCAAAATTACCTTTCTATTAAGGTCCTTACAGGGCCTCATCTCAGCCTCAGTGTGGTGCTCAGGCAGAAGTTTACATGTAGGTTGAATGTCAACAAACCTACTGTCTATGTATTTTTCCCCATTTGTATCCACCATTTTCCACCTTCTTTTATTTTTCCTTTTTTACTTTTTTGGAGTCACACTCATCAGTGCTCACATAGTATTTCTGGCTCTGTGCTCATAAGTGACACTGCCAGCAGTGCTTGAGAGACCCTATGTGGTGCCAGGAATCATACCAGGGTTGGCCATGTACAAGGCATATTCCTTAACTCTCATATTATCTTGTTTCCTTCCTCCCTCTTGTTATTGAGATTGCTGGGGTTCACACACTTGGTTGTGCTGGCAAAATGGTGGTACTCGCTGGACAAAGGGTCTCAGCACTCAGTTCTAGGTGCTTGCACCCTGGTTGTGGTCCTCCATAGTGTTTGCCTTTCTTCAGTTGAGATGTTCAGACGTTTGCTCTCTGGGAATTGGACCTTTTTATTTTTTTATTTTTTTTTAATTGGACCATTTTTTTGTGGTGCTTAAACATACTTGAAAATGTTTATAGCAGCAAGAATCTCAGACAGCAGAGCTTCCAGGATTGTTCTTACATATGGGGATTTAGGGGTTTGTATTCATGACCGTAAGTTTACAGGTCAAGTGCTTCAAGTCCCTGCACAATTACTCTGGAATATGACTCTTTCATGAAGGCAGAGCTGGGGACATGATCTCTTTAGAACCTACGCTGCTTTTCTCTTCCCTCCTTAGAAAGGTTTGGACCCAGTGCTTCAAGTTTGACATCCATCATTCCTTCTACAATTGCCTTAATATCACCAAGATGTGTGTTGTCAAGCCACTGAGTCTCTGGAGACATGCTTTGTAGAGGAGGAATGATTTCTATATACTTACACTCCTTTTTTTTCATTACCATTTAATCCCAGCATGCTAGGAAGCTTTACTGCATAAAAATATTCAGAGAACATTTCAGAAAAGGATGTAAGTTGTGAGTTTGCACAGACCGGGTCAGATGTGAGACTGTTGCCACGTTAGCTTGTCCAACCATCATTTCTGAGTCTACGGAGTCTTCCCAGAAGAGTTTGGGAAACTGAACAAAGAGAATTTATGGTATTAACTGCATTATACTATTAAAACCTAAAGCCCTACTTTAGACCTTTTTAGTATAGGGGGAGGCTACTTAGAATGCATAATAATTAGAAGTTATTACTACTCTTATATTCCCTGTTTTTGCAATGACTGGGGATGGGGAGGTCACACACACTTGGTTATATATATTAGTGTTTGGGGCTTAACCTGGTGGTTCTTGACTTACCACTGGCTCTGTGATTAGGGAATTACACCTGGAGTTGCTTAGAGAACCATATGTGGTGCCAGGGATCAAACCTGGGCCAGCTATGTGCAAGGCAAATTCCCTATCCACTGTTCTGGCTTGCTCACATGCCCTTTCTCTGGCATGCTCACATGCCCTTTATGGAGCAGGCAACATGCTTCCAGGGACCACACTTCCTGACTGCAGTGCTTGTACTTCTCATTGCAGTGCTTCCTAGGAGTTGGACCTTGTTGTTGCCATGCTCACAAACATTTTGTTGAAGTATGGCCAGATATTGCTTGTGGTGCTGGGCATCTTGGGTAGCAGAACTTCTGAGCACAAACAGTAGGCAGGTCAGAGCTTTGCTTGGGCACGTGGCAGCATTAGATATTGATGACCTTTACACTTGCAATACAGGCTGTACTTTTCTAAGTTTTTCCTTGGGCACCTTTATCTGGGTTTTGGCAGAACTAAAGGCAGGCACTAAAGATGGAAAAATGACTGCAGTGGGTGGAGGTGTGAACTAGGGAGCGGGACTGGGCTGACGCAGAATTGGTTAGATTGGCCAGAGATTGTGCTGTGAGATGAGGTACAGTGGGGTATACCGAAGCAGAATGTGTGAGATATTAGCCCTTGATTCCATTTTAGAGTTGAGAGCAGGGAAATGATAGAACTATGTTTATGCGGGGCTGGGCGGTGGCGCTGGAGGTAAGGTGCCTGCCTTGCCTGCGCTAGCCTAGGACGGACCGCGGTTCGATCCCCCGGCGTCCCATATGGTCCCCCAAGAAGCCAGGAGCAACTTCTGAGCGCATAGCCAGGAGTAACCCCTGAGCGTCACAGGGTGTGGCCCAAAAACCAAAAAAAAAAAAAAAAAAAAAAAGAACTATGTTTATGGGGTTTTTGTGAAGGGCTTGTTTTTGTTTTGGGGCATACCTCCCAGTGTTCAGGGCTGACTCCTGTCTCTGTTCTCAGGGATAATTCCTTGAAGGGCTCAGAGGACCTTATGTGGTGCCAAGGATCGAACCTGGTTGGCTGGGTTCAAGGCAAACACCCTACCCACACTGGTTATCTTTCTTGCTTCCTAAGTTTGTGTTTTAAAAGACCACTCTGGAGGGTACGAGGAGGTGGCCCACCTTGAAGCCTGAACCCCAGAACTTCCACTTTTGCTATATGTATTTCCCATCTCTCTGCTTCAAGCACTGCTTCTTGATCTGTTGATCATGAGCCTCAGGGAAGCCTAGGGATTATAGTAAACTAAAATCCAAATGAAAATGTCATTTCTTCAATTAATAATTACTCAAGGAGTAATACGGTGCCTGACAGGATAGGCTCCCATAGTCAGAATTTAAGGATGGATCTGAGTGAACTAGTTATTGCTTACGTGGGACTGGGAGCGATAAATCAGAGAATTTCTGAGGGTGCCTTTCAGGTACTTTCAAGCACTCTTAAGGGTCTGACAGGCTGGTACCCCAGTTTTCAGACACCCAAACCCAGACCAAATGATGCTATGACTCCATCCTTGTCTCATTTGCCTTAATGGGTACTATTGAGATGTGTTTGCACATTCCTTGACTCTCTTCTTGATGAGTCTAGTACTTTTTTCTTTAAGTCAAAAAGAGGGGTGTATGTGAGAGAGAGAAAATGAGAGAGAAAAAGAGAGAAAAAGATAGAGAGAAAATGGGGCTAGACATAAAAATAATATTTTTTGTTTTGGCCACATTTAGCAGTTCTCAGGGCTTACTCCTGCTTTGCTCAGAGATCACTACTGACAAGGCTTGGAGTGGCACATGAAGTGCCAAGGATCGAACCTGCGTCAGCTGCATGTAATGCAAGCACCCAGACTGTTGTATAATCACTCTGGTTCAAAGCATACAGTTTTTGTTGATAGTTTTTGGGTTATACAAGGTGGTGCCAAGGTACCACATCTGGATCTATGCTCTGGGGTTTCTGACATTGGGTGGATACAAGGCAAATACTAAAACTCTTGTACTGTCTGACTCTGAAATAGACTCTGTGATGTGTGTGTGTGTGTGTGTGTGTGTGTGTGTGTGTGTGTGTGTGTAGGAGCTGGGCCACATCCTGCAATATTTTGGGGCTATTCCTGATTGTGTATAGGAGTGATTTAGATCTGCTGATGCTTGGAAAACAATTTGTGGTCCTGGACTCAAACCATATTGACACTGAAGTCACAAGCAAGTCAAATGCCTGACCTCCTGTCATGTCTTTGGCTCATAAAATAGACACTTTTGAATGACCAAAGGACAGGGAGAACAGGGCTGGCAGTAACACTGGGATTTTCTGCTTACAGTGGCATTGCCAAGTAGAGGATTCTAGAAATAAGACTTGGGTATAAAAGTGAGCAAAGGAATTTAATACTATAAATAATAACTATAAATAATATTGCTTTAAAAAATGCCCCTCAGTGAGCTCAGGGATGACTCAGTGGAAAAAACACCTCATTGCAAGTGTGAGACTGAGAGTTTGATCCCTGCTGCTGCCACAGGCAATGACCTGGAAGGGGCCGAGCTCCAGAGCACCTCAGCCAGGTATGAGAGAATCTTGCTACTAAAGTGGGTAGCCCCCGAAGGTGGCACCACACCCCTGAAGCAACCTCCCCGCCAAGCATGTGTGCAAAGCACCACAAGTACAAAACACACACCTTGCTGAGTGTGAGAGCACAGGCTGCTATGCATCTTCCTGCAAAAACTGTGGTGCTGATTATCATCACAACAGCAAAGGGAAGGGGAAAATAACCCACGCCTTGATTAATCCTTTCCTTTATAAATGATCCATTCCATTTTAATGTGGTTTTGGATCAAATTTGGTGGTGCCAGGGATAGCATCTGGCAGGGATTTATAGATAGAATGCCAGTGATTGAACTTAGGTCAGCATATGCAAGGTAAGTGCCTTAGGTGCTATACTAGATCTCTGACCCAATATGTGTGTGTTTGTTTCCAAGACATCTAAGACAGATCCAAGATTATGATGTTGAAGGTTCACTTGGACAATGGATGTTAGAGGTTGTTGAAAGGTGATTATTCTCCTCAAGATTGTGGATTTATAAAAGAACATCAAGGCCAAGGAAGGGAACAAATGTGACACACATTTAAAGAAAAGATTTAGCACCTTTCTCGAATCATTAGAATATTGATTCTAGGAAGCAGCATAATAAAGAACGTCAAATTCCGGCAGGGAAATCTGCATCTATCAGACCCATGCTGGGTGGATGTAAGCATTTAGAAATTGATCATCACCTCCTGTTTAGTTCAGTCAGAGGAGAAGGGACTAGCAACCCATGGCGAAATGAATATTTGATGGAAACCCTCCAAGTTGCTGATAATATAGAGAAATTAAATTTATTCATTGTTTATTAAGGAATAAGTCATGTGTATTAAGCTCATTATCTGATATCTATATTATTTATTAAATTATATTATGTAGTAAATTAAAAAATCAAACCTAAGTAAGAAGTAACCCAATTTTGACTTAAAAAATAATCTAACTGGTTTGTTTAAACATCATCTGGATTTGAACTCAGATACACACGACCTCAACTGCCCTCTCTTTTTTATTGTGGGGGGAAGACATACCCGGCAGCGCTCATGGTTACTCTTGGCTCTGTGCTCAGAAATTACTCCTGGCAGGTTCAGGAGACCTTATTGGATGCTGAGATCCAACCCAGGTCTGCCGCATGCAAGGCAAATGCCCTACCTGCTGTGCTATCTATCCGGCCCCAAAGCTCACACTATTAACTTTATTCTGGACATTACTAAAATGAGCAATGAACTGTGTTCACCGGGAATCTCTGTAAATACAAGAACTGTTTTATTTATTTATTTATTTATTTATTTATTTATTTATTTATTTATTTATTTATTTATTTATTTATTTATTTATTTATTTCAGCTGTGGCATATGTAAAATTGATCCAAATCATGAAAGCTAGAGTGCATTCTCTCTAGAAGCCGCTAGGTGGCGCCAATGCACTGACAAGCTATCATAAATTTTTGTAGACTAGGGCAGGATTTATTCTAGGAAATCAGCAAAGGCTGGTTTTGATTGGAAAAGTGCTAAAAAAAAATTACTCGTTCTGACAGTTGTTATCTCCCCACCCGGTTCTGGATGATTGAGATTAAAAGAAAGATGAGAGATCTCTGGAGGTGCAGAGAATTGCTAGAGTCATTGCTATGTGGGATGAACATATAACTAACAATTCAGTTCTTTCCCAGGAGTGTACATTCATCTCGTGTGGGCTTGGGTTAGTGGCTTGTAGATGCGGGAAATGATACCTCTTTGCTCTGTGTTCTGGTTTCTCTCATTCCACTGTCTGCTATTAAATACTTGAAGGCAGTGAGCATGCAAACTGTCTGAAACGTGCTAAGTATGATGGGGGTAATAGCGATCATGGTAACATACATGTGATGTGCCTCGTGCTTTATCGTTTGCATATTTCTTTCACCTGTATTTTTATTGAGATGGTGGACCCTCAAGCTGGTGTAGACCTTTCTGAATTAGAGTATAAGGTAAGGGAAGACTGGGTTGTGGGGGGCCTTTCCTGCTGGGTTTAAAAAGATAGATTATTTCAGCTATCAATACCCCACTGAAAGTCTCTCTTTCACTCCCCTCTTTCTCTTTCTCTATCCCTATCTTTCTCTCTCTCTATCTTGCTTTCTCCTTCCTTCTCTCCCTCCCTTCCCTGATACTGATTGGCTCCCAAATCTACAGGGGCAGCAGCAGGATAAAGACCTGGGTAGATTTAATGTCAAAGCCGTGCAAAGTGGTTTTCTGGCAGACTTTCCTCTTTTATAAGCTCTCCCAGAGACTTTCAACTGCTAGAGTAAGTTCCACCACATGAAACGTGCACTACTTTACCAAAACCCACTCAATTAGATATTAAGCCTTTTCCTAAACCTTTTATATGTTTGATTGTATATTTGCATTATTTGCCATGGAGAAGTTGACACCTAAAATTAAGTAGCACATGTATTTATCATATTTTTTGCTAGCCTTGGAGGGTGGTGGCGGTGGATGACTTCCTTCAGTCTTTGCTAGGATTCACAGGTGCTGTTAGCAAAAGCAACTACCTGCCTTCTCCCTGAAGTCTTGATTTCAGAGCACTGCTAGTTCTCTTCTGGACAATTATCAACATGTTTTCCATAGGAATATGTATTTAAAAAAATCAAGCATTCTACAGAGCATGATTCCTTATCTGGTCATACATTGACATGATTTTGAGGTGGTTTTGGAATTTCTTTTTTTGCAGAAGTACATAGCAAATGCAAATGAGCATAACACATAAAATGCTTATCACGCAAAGTATTGGCATACCCAGTTTTGTTTCTGAAAGTGTCCTTTAGAGATAATATGTTTGCGTTTTCTCTTCTTAACTATACATTGAGATGTAGAAGGACTTGTTCAAGGTCATGCAGAGCTGTTGAGAGAAACTAGCAGGTCCATTTTTACTCATTGCTTGGTACAACTGCCTTATGAATGATAGTAATATCTACTTGGACTGCAAATGCCTACTCCTTAGTTGCAAAGTGTAGCGTGTAGCTAAAGAGGCTCATCAGAAATAAGAATTATCAGTCCCATGTTGGGGCAATGGTTAATAAAAGGGAAAAGGAAAAATGGAATTTAAAGCCCAGTGCTTCCTGTCAAGTCAAGTTGTTAAATTGAAGGAAACTGCTGGAGTGTGGGGGAGGGTCATGCACATGAGGTTCCTATGAGTTCCAGACTTGGTAGCAGGGTCAGGTTCTCAGAGCATAGAATTGCCATAGCTCCAACCAAGGGACTGAGCCACGTGGGGGGCTGGACAGCAGTTCTGTACCTGAAAACTAGTTTTGGCAATACAAATCTTATGTACAAAGGAGCGATTTATGTGATTTTACATTTATATCTCAAGGAGATTACACATGGAAGGCAATAGCTCCTTGATGCATTTTTTTCAGCCAGAGAATTTTTGCCCTTTTGTTTGGCCCTGAGGAACCCAATTTAATTGGTGACTCATTTGGGAGAAATATGAAAATAGACATAGAAAAGCTAAGATTTGGGCTCTTAGGGAAAAATGTGGTATCATAACAGCCATACTTTAGTTCTCATAATTTATCTGAGCTTATTTAGATAGACAGTGTTGTAAATGAGAAGCTCAAAGGAGACCAAGAGAACAGAGATGCTTCTAAAGAGTGGGAGAAGCCATGGGGAGAGAGTCACCCTTTGTGTCCATCAAGCATCTTCAGCAGGGTAGAAGGAAGGTCTAACTTTAGGGTTAGGAGTAGGTCCCTGTGGGTGAGATAGGAACTGGTGTTGGAGCGACAGGACTGACATAAGGGGCCTGCCCTAACCAACAAGGCTGTTTAATTAACTAATAAGATTACTAAGTTTGGTAGTTGCCACCAATTGGAAAATATTCTGTATCCCTACTGGGTATGAAGTATAAAATGCATTATTTCCTGTGCAACTCTAGAGAGAAATTTAAGATACACAAAAGCTAAGCAGAGAAGATCTTTTGTCCTTCAGAGTATAAAGTATATAAGAGAATACAACCCAAAAGAGGCATTATTGATCTGGATTTTGAAGAATATATAGGATTGTTTTCAAGTGGTTAAGGCCAAAAAGGACACTGAAAACAGTGAAATAGGCAAAGGCATTTTTGCCAGGCAGGTATTATTATGTTAACCACCACCTAAAACTTAATGGCCAAAGACAATGGGAGTGATCTGTTTTGCTTGTGAGTCTGTAATTTGATCAGAGTTAGAAAGGGTGGCTGTCAAATCAGTTCCATAATGATCTACTCCTGTGTCTGTCTTGGTGGAAGTAGAAACTCATTGGCTAGGGCTTCTTGGAGTTCTTCATAGCATGAAGGCATGGGATTCCAAGAGTCAATGTTCTAAACTCACTACGACAAAAGTTGAAGGGTATTTATGACTTTGCCTAAGATGTCATCTAGCACCTATCTTCTATGTAATTTTACGTGAACCCAGAGTCAAGGGTTGAGAATATGAATATCACATCTCCAGGAGAGTATTGCCACATTGTATAAGAAGTGGTAATTGGGAATCTCTTTGGAAAACATATACTGTGTAGGCACAGAGGCAACATCACAGCTTCTTTAGGGAATACTTTATAAGGCAGGTCTTCCTTTTTCTTCTGAAAACAGTAAGGAATAAAGATTTTTCTTCTGTTAGAAAAAGTTTTGGTGCTTCCATCATTTTATTTTTTAAACAAGCTTAACCATTTTTTTGGAGGGGGGCTATGATTAGGATGCTTCCTTTCAGTTGATTGAGATGTAATTAGAATATAGTTCTGTGTGAGTCATGACACTAAAAGAATACATTACAGATTGTATACTTATTACAATATTATTATATATTATATATAATATATAATATTATTATTGTACAATAATACATTACAGAATGCTGGTAGTGGGGCCTAGTGAGATAGTACAGCAGGCGCAGTGCTTGCCTTGCACGTGACTAATGTAATTTCAATCCCAGCACCGCATATGGTTCCTCGACTCCTGCCAGTGTAGAGCCAGGGATAAGCCATCAAGTATTGAACACCATCAGGTATGGCCCCCAAATCAAATCAAACCGAACCAAACTAAACCAAACCAAACCAAACCAAACCAAACCAAAAGCAAAAATACCCCTAAGATCCATCCATATTTATGTTGCAAATGGAAGTCTTTCTTTCTCATGATATGTATATGTTTATGCATCATATTTTGTTTGTATTTGAGCACCCAGTGGGCCTCAGGACTCACTCCTGGCTCTGCACTCAACGTTCATTTGTTGAGGTTCTCAGGGAATCCTATGTGGTGCTGTGAATTGAACATTGTTGGCTGCATGCAAGAAAAGTGCTTTATTCATTTGATTAACTCTCAGATCTGACCAGATTTTATATTACATTATCTTTTTTATGGGGGGGGGGACAAACCTAGTGGTACTTGGGTTATTAAGGAATTTCACTCCTGAAGAAGCTCAGGAGACCATATGGGATGCTGGGGTTTGAACATGGGTAGGCCATGTGCAAGGTAAAATGCCCTACCTGTTGTACTATCTCTTCAGTCCTGTCAAATCTTTTACTAGTTAAATATTTTAATATGTATGAAGCACTAGGCTTCTTCATCTTTTTCTTGGCCATATTCAGCAATTATCACTTACTCTTGGCTCTGCAACTCAGGAATCACTCCTAGTAGAGTTTGGGTTACATATAGGATGCTGTGGATTGAACCTGGATCAGCTGTGTGCAAAGCAAGTGTCTTACCAGTTGTACTATCTTCTCTAGCATTGGTACTATATTTTCTTTTCTGTTTTTAATTTATTTAATTTTATTTTATTGAAACTGTTGTGATTTAAAAAGTCTTTTGTCATTGGATTTTTTGTTTGTTTGTTTGTGGGTCCCATCCGGCAGAACTCAGGGGTTACTCCTGGCTCTACCCTCAGAAATCGCCCCTGGCAAGCTCAGGGGATCATATAGGATGCCGGGATTTGAACCACTGCTTTAGATGCAGGTTTTTTTTTTTTTTTTTTGGTAACACCCGGCAGTGCTCAGGGTTACTCTCCTGGCTCTATGCTCAGAAATCACTCCTGGCAGGCTCAGGGGATCATATGGGCTGCCGGGATTTGAACCACTGTCCTTCTGCATGCAAGGCAAATGCCCTACCTCCATGCTATCTCTCCAGCCCCCATAGTTGGATTTTTAGACATACAATTAATCAGGGCCAATCCCACCATCAGTGTTGACTTCTCTCCCCTAAGTGTTCCCAGAGTATATCCCATACCACTACCCTTTGCCTCCCAGCCTGCCAGTATAACATTACAATTTACTTTGGTAAGAGTTTGGGCCTCCTGATTCCATTGTTACTGACTTTGGCTTGTATATTTAGTTCTGTCCTTTTATTTTTTTTTCTCTCCAGGGCCAGCCCGGGGCCACACTTGTCCTTTTATTTTATCTCCATCAATGCACCTGAGACCTTTTGGCCTCTGGGACCTATCCTTTCATATTTGTGTTTCTACTCCTTCACTCAATTTCTTTCCTCTCCTCTCTGTATTCTAGGGGCAAGGGTGTTCGGGACAATTATAATTTAAATCATTGCATTTCTTCATGCAGTTATTCTAAGTATCACTCATATGTGTATCTATTTTCTTAATGCATTCATTGATGACAGGCTTTCAGATTGAGTTTTGGATAATATGAAGGATGCTACAGTGAGTGAGAGGAACAGACACCGAATTCCTGTTTCAGCTCCCTTGGGCAGACCCTGAGAGGTGTCAGGGTTGGTCCTGTGAGTGCTGCCTTTGGTTTCTTGAGGCTTTTCCACACCATTTTCTGTCATGCTGTGCTAATTTATGTTCTCTTTAGCTGTGCACAGGGCTCTCACTTTTTCTCTGTTATCTTCAATGTTTATCTCCCTTTCGAGTTTTTTTTTTTTTTGATCTAGTAGTTGTTCAGGAGTGTGTGGTTTAATTTCCCCATACTTGTGAACTTTCTATCCTTCCTCTTATGGCTGATTTCTAGCTACACGCCATGCTTAGGAAAGGTAGCTGATATGATTTAGTCTTCTTACACAATTTTTTTGAGTCATTTCCAGTGGTGCTGGGATAGGGGCAGGTCAGACAGTCCTTTGAGGTCTATGCAGGGTTGAGAAATCTTGGCACTTCTGAACACCAACCCTTGGAATTATCCCCAGTGCATCCTTCTTTTTGTAGGTGCAGGCAAAACAAATGTAACACTGCTGAGCCTTTTTTTTTTTTTTTTCAGTTTTGTTTTGGGATCACATCCAGTGGTACTGAGGGTTTACTCCTGACTCTTGCTCAGGGATTACTTCTGATGTTGATCAGGGGACCATATGGATACCAGCGAAGGGAATGAACCTGGGTTGGACAAGTGTAAGAAAGATTCCCTACTCATTGTACAATTGCTCCAGTTTCCCTGGCTCTTACATTTTTAAGAGTTGTTACGTGAATTATCAGTCATCTATCTTGTGTTCTATGTCTACTTGAGAGTACTGTTTATTCTGCTGGATAGAATATTTTGTGTTTGCTAGGTCCATTCAGTCCAAAGTAAGTTCAAGACCAAAATTCCTTGTTGACTTTCTCTCTAGATGATGTAACTATTGTTGAGAGGGCTATTATAGTTCCATTACTGCTGTTTTGCTGCATATTGATTTTTTCCTTTTATTTTTATTCATACTCTATAGCCAGGTGTTCTTTAAAGTTATTCCATTTTGGTGCTAGGGAACCATGCAGTGATGGAGATTGAATCAGGTTCTACTGCATGCAAAACTTGCATTCCAGCCCTTTAAGCCATCACCCCAGTCTACATATCTTTCTTCAAATTGTTAGTATTTGCCTTACAAATCCAGGTGCTCCAATAATGGACATAAACATACCTGTTAAGTTGTTATATATTCTTTGTAAATTTTCCCTAGACTGTAGTAATAAAATGATCATTTTAGTTTCTTTGACAGCTTTTGCTTTGTGTCATATAATTATATTCCTACTTTCTTTTAGTTTTGATTTGTTTGGAATATCTTTTTCCCCCCATTCCTTTACTTGTGATCTTACTGTAATTTTGTTGACATGAAAAAAAATTTTGGATGCTGTCAAGGATAGATAGAACTAGGCCCTCACACATTTGAGGCAAGCATTGTACCACTGAACTCTAGCCAAGGTCCAGGCAATTGTGTTTTATCATTATTGTTTTTGTGGAGGCCATACCTCATGGTGTTCAGAACTTACTCCTGGTTCTGTGCTTATGGATCATTCCTAGTGGGCATGAGGGAATAAATGGGGTACCAGAGATTGAACCTAGGTGTGCTGCATGCAAGGAAAGTGCCTTTCTGGCATACACTTTTTCCACCCACAATGCCCCCTCTGACTATGTTCTTAAGGCAAAAGTAATTTTTTATTGGTAGCATTGCATTCTATTTTCTCTTTTATCTCTCCAATCACTTTAGGTCTTTTGATTACAGTACATTATTTATTAATTGTAGAATATTTTGTTCTGTTTGGTTTTTGGGCCACATCCAGCTCTGCTCTAGGGACCATAAGTGGAACTGGGCAATGAGCCAGGGTCAGAAACCAGAAAATAGTATAGCAGGTAAGGCTCTTGCCTTGCATACAACTGATCCAAGTTCGATTCCTGGCATCCCTGAATGGGGAACCAGAAGCAAGCCCTGAGCATTGCCATTGTGGCCCCCAAAACAAAAATCAAACAAAAGGACTAGGGTTAGCAGCATACAAGGCAGATGTACTACCCACTGTACTATCTTGTCCACTCCCTAGAACAATCAATGACAGGGAAGACTTACACATGCCGTCTCACTGTTCTCTGGTTGTTCTGTAGATCCATATATTTTTCTTTTTATCCTGCAGCCTTCCTTTATGCTTTGATAATTTTCCTGTGGAGAAATGTTTTTATTTTTTACTTCTTTCCCTTTTGTGAATTTACTGTATGCATTTTCTGCTTTGTGGTTACAATGAGATTTACATAAAATACTTTATAGATGTAATAATCTACACTAATAAAAACTTTGATTCTCATACCTTTCAAAACTCTGTCCTTTTTTTTTTTTTTTTTTACAGCTTCCCCTCTTGTGTGCTTGATCACAATGTATCTAATTTTATTTTTTGATTTTTGGGCCACATCATGCAATGCTCAGGGATCACTTGTGGCTCTGCACTTCTGGTGGTACTTACAGTACCATATGAGATACCAGAGATCAAAGCCAGTTCAGCCACAGGCAAAACAATTTCTGATCTGTGTATCTTGTTTTATATTGTTTATACATTGACATTGACATTTTTTTTTTTTTTGGTGGTGTGAAGATAGGAGTATGGGTTATGTCTGTTGGGGGTCAGGGCTTATTCCTGGCTTTGTTTAGGATTACTGCTAGTGGCTCTTAGGGAGACAAATGCTAGGGATGGAGCTAGGGTTGACTACATGCAAGTCAACTATCTTAATCCCTATACTATTTCTCTTGTCCTTTATTAACCAATTAATGAGTATACATCTACAAATAATTTATAAATCTAAATAAATTTATAACTCTACAAATTTTGTTGTTTGGAGGGCCAAGGCCAGTGATACTCAAGACTTACTCCTGGTCCTGTGCTCAGGGATGACTGCTAGACCTACTTTTGGAGGGGGACATATGTGAATTTTGGGTTGGCTGTATGCAAGGTAAACACCTTCCTCTTGTACTCTCTAGCTTCTTTAAAAAAATTTTTTTTGGGGGCCACACCTATTGGTTACTCCTGGCTCTGTGTTCAGAAGTCACTCATGGCAGGGCTTGGAGGGCCATATGAGATGCTCGGCATCAAACCCAGGTCAGCTGTTTATAAGACATGTGCCACTTTTTTGAGTTTTTTCAAAACATAATAGCTACCTCTGGTAGGGTGCTGTGGGAAGCCCAAGTTCATGCCCAACAGTGGTTGGGGCACACCAGGACTACACACCTGGTGGTGTCAGAAACCATGGGATCACATGGTTTATGTGACCTCACACATTTATGGCCTCACACATCTAGGTATGTATGCTACCATGCTGAGCTATCTCCCTAACTCTTTGTGGTGCTGTATTTATTTCATGTTTTCAGGTTACTACTACTATTTAGCTAAATATTTTCATTTTTTAGCATTTTATGCAAGGTGGTGCTGCCAGTCATGACTCCTTCAGCTCTTGTCCTGCAGAGTTTTGCTCAAGTCCTTGTTTCTGAAGGACAACCTTGAGGTAAAGGCTGTGTGAGTGACAGGGCATTTCTCTTCACACGCATATATATCATCCCTGTCTCTTTCTGATGGCCTGTATGTTTCTGGGGAGAAATAGACTGATAGCTATGTGGCTCTCTTGATAAGATACAAACTTCTTTCTTTTACTGCTCCCAGGACTTTGCTGACTATTTTATTAGAATAGGTTGTGCAGAATGTTTTTTTTTTTTTAATTGAGTGTGCAGACCTATAAACTTCATGAACTGGATGTCCAAATCATTCCCTAGATTTAGAAGTTATCAACTATTATTGCTTGAACATTTTTTCTTTTTGTTTTTAGTTTTGGGGTGCACACAGAATATCCTAGTCATATGTTCAGGCATCATTCCTCATGGTGTTGGGGGACTATATATATAGTGCTGGGGATTGAACCTGGTAAACTCCATGCAAGGCAAAGGCTTTACATACTGTTCTTTCTTTTCAGCTTCCAAATTAATCTTTCTACCTCTTTACCCTCTTGTCTATTTCTGAGTCTACAATAACCTATAGCTTTTTTTCCCCCTTCATCCAGCTCCCCCCAATATCCTATAACTTTTGTGGCAATTGATAGGTTATAGGTTATGCAGGCTTCTTCACTCTTTTTCATTCCTTTTAGACTTATTTTCTGTTGATTGGAGAATTCTTAAGTTCTGTCTTCTGTATCATAGATGCTTTCTTTTGCTTGATTCATTCTGTTAATCATGCCCTGAGCTTGCATATTTTCTTCATTCTTTGTTTTTGTCAGCTGTATAAACTCTTTAAAATGAACCATTCTCCTTTGCCTTAACTATTTTTATTGTTGTTATTGCAATGACTAGAGAGTTGCACACTTTTTTTTTTTTTTGCATTGCTCACACACTAGGCTATGGTATGCTGAAGATCACACACTTAGTTGAGGTGCCAGAAGCCATAAATCAGGGGTCTTCAAACTACGGCCCACGGGCCACATATTGTATTTATTCCCATTTTGTTTCTTCACTTCTCAATAAGATATATGCAGTGTGCATAGAAATTTGTTCATAATTTTTGTTTTTACTATAATCTGGCCCTCCAACAGTCTGAAGGACAGTGAACTGGCCCCCTGTTTAAAAAGTTTGAGGACCCCTGCCATAAATGGTAGTGTTACTGGGAATGCACTTCACATGTGGGGTGATATAAGAAGAAGAACTCACATGCTTATGCCTCCCTCTGGGCCACCACTTATAAGGAAACAGAGACTCTTATGGGCCCTGACCAACCATAATTGTGCTACTGTCTTTTTAAGGGTAAAGAAGTTAGTTATAAGGATCTCCTTATAACTTAACTCCTATAACTTAACTGCTGACAGAGGACAATTGGGCCCTAGGGTATATAAGACTGGTGGAGGAGAGCTGGGGGCCACCACCTACAGGATTGCTCCTGGATGGTCACTGCCATATTGCCAGAGAAACTGCCTGCCAGACTGCCTGCTCCTGCTGCTTTTTACTGCTTCTGTTATTGCTTCTTTTTCTCTGATCCTTTCTTTGGCTGATTTCTTGTCTTGGTTCCAATCTCAATCTCTCTCTCTCTCTCTCTCTCTCTCTCTCTCTCTCTCTCTCTCTACCTGCCCCTCTTTTTCAGCCTAAGGGGCTGGCCATAAGGTCCCTAGATTCCCTGCTTTGCATCTCCCTTAAATAAGCCCTGTTTTGAGTCCTCTCTTGTTGGGGTTTTGAATGGCCCTGACAGTTAGGCACCTAAACACCTAAACTAAGAGTAAATAATGATTCTCTGGGGAATTAAAATTGTGATCCTGTGGATCAAAGCCATGATTTCTTAGTGGATCAAGGCCATAATCCCTTGGTGAATTAAATCCATGCTAATCATGGATAACTAATTAATCAATCATGTATAATTAATTATCCTGGATAATTAATGACAACATCTTACCATATTCTGTGCCCTTAAATATTTAATTCTATTTATGTTATTTGGGGTGATGATATGCTGGAAAATATACCTACAGATAATTATTAAAAGAAATAAAACTGGGGCCAGAGAGATAGCACAGAGGTAGGGCATTTGCCTTGCATGCAGCCAACCCAAGACGGACAGTGGTTCAAATCCTGGCATCGGCATACTATATGGTCCCCTGATCCTTCCAGGAGTGATTTCTGAGCATAGAGCCAGGAGTAACCCCTGAGCGCTGCCAGGTGTGACCCAAAAACAAAAACAAACAAAAAAGAAATAATACTGAACTTACTGATTAATTAAAAATATTAACCCCTCAGCTCCCCTCATGCCCACACACCCAATAGGGCAGGCCAGACCAAATTTAACTACAAATGTTACCCTTTCACTCCCTTCTGTGCCCATGTCCCCCCAAAAGAGAGCTCCTCCTGCAGGACCCAGATCAAACCCAATGAAAAGTATTGCTTTTACAGGAGAATTCCATAAGACAAAATGCTCTCAGAAGGGAGAGGTATCTTTCCTACAAAATACAAAGGTAGGCTAGAGGACCAGGCCATCTGCACAGTAAATATAGAGCCTAACCCAACTATGTACTTTGTCATGGTACAAGGTACATACTTCATACAGGTACTTTGTACCTGGATCTTGTCCAAAATGTGGCAGGGGAAACCACGGGAAAAGAAGTGATCACTCTGTTAGAGTTTGGAGAAACTGGAGAAGAGGACAATCTCAGATCTCACAAACCTGAGGTAGATGTTATGACTGTGGAAAATTTGGCCACTACCACAGGAATTGCAGGACCCTTCTTGGCCATGCCCTTTGGAGACTGCCACCTGGACCTTGCCCACAATTCAGCAGAGGAGATCATTGGGCAAGAGATTGTCTCAATAACCGACAGGTAATAGAAAATTGGGCAATGCCAAGCCCCACAAAATCAGGAAACCAAACTCATACAGTCATATAGCCATTAAGTTCACTGCAATCCACCACCACAGGAAGTGCTGCCTTATATATCTCCTGCCCTAAAACCATCACAATAACAGCAGCTCAATATTCCTACAAATTGAAATCTGGAATAAAGGGATCAATTCCACCAGGCACAGTAGGCCTACTCTTAGGAAGAAGCAGTCTAACTATTAAAGAAATCAATGTATATGTGGGGATAATATATTCTGATTATTTTATAGAAATAATAATAGTTACCACAGTACCAACAATATAGGTATTTAGAAAAGAGGGCCGGGCGGTGGCGCTGGAGGTAAGGTGCCTGCTTTGCCTGCGCTAGCCTAGGACGGACCGCGGTTCGATCCCCCGGCGTCCCATATGGTCCTCCAAGAAGCCAGGAGCAACTTCTGAGCGCATAGCCAGGAGTAACCCCTGAGCGTCACAGGGTGTGGCCCAAAAACCAAAAAAAAAAAAAAAAAAAAAAAAAAAAAGAAAAGAAAAGTATATTTCCCAACTCTTGCTTCTTTCATTTGTTCTTGCTTGTTTCATTTGTTCACTGGCTACTCTACTTGCAAAAGGATTGTAGGTTTTGGTAGCACTAACCCCCTAGGAATGCACTCCACTTGTTGGGTGATACAGGGAGTAGAACTTACATACTTGTGCCTCCCACTGGATCACCACTGAAAACTCTTTTTGTTTGTTTATATACTTTTAGTGCTCTCCTATCTCCTCATTAAAGCTCTCATTTTGTTTGTACATTCTTTACCTGATTTTACTGAATTTTCTCTGTTTTCCTATGGCCTATTGAGCTTCCTTAAAACAGTTCTTTAATACTTTCAATCAGGTAAACTTCAGATCTCCTATGTTTGGGGGTTGTTTTGAGAAAGTATCATGATGTCACATTTTCTTCAAGGACATTTAAATTCCTTGAAGATCTGTGTTGCTGGCTCGGAGAGTTAGCACAGTGGCATTTGCCTTGCAAGCAGCCGATCTAGGACCAAAGGTGGTTGGTTCGAATCCCGGTGTCCCATATGGTCCCCCGTGCCTGCCAGGAGCTATTTCTGAGCAGATAGCCAGGAGTAACCCCTGAGCATCGCCGGGTGTGACCCAAAAACCAAAAACCAAAAAAAAAAAAAAAAAGATCTGTGTTGCTGTCTACATCATGTAGGGGCCATTTCTTGCAACTCTAGTATCTTTGGAAAAGAAATATCTTCATACAGACTTGCTAGGAAATCTGAGGCTATCTCAGCACTAATTTTGATAAGCTGATGCCAGGCCCTTCCTCCTCCTTGGAATGAAATTCTGCGGCCAGTCCACTGCCTTCTCAGCACAGCAGGTGGGAACCCATAGTCCTCTGGGTTTCCCAAGACACTGCTAAATATCTAGTCTGTGGTGCTCTAATGTGGGCTGGTCCTTCTAGCCCTCATCTCTATTGTCTCTGGATATTATTACAATAATGTCTTTTATTTTTTTAATCCCATAGTTGAGTGAGGCTATTTTGTATCTTTCTCTCTCATGAATTATTTCACTCAGTATAATAGTTTGCATGTACATCCATCTATAGAAAATTTTCATGACTTCATTTTTTACTGATGGCTGCATAGTATTCCATTGTGTAGATCAGAGGTCTTCAAACTTTTTAAAGTGGAGGCCAGATTACGGTCCCTTAGAGAGCTGGAGGACCAGACTATATGAGCTACTAATTCCTACTCACACTGCACATATCTTATATAAATAAAATGAAAACCATTTATAAATAAACAGATCACGCACCAGTATTTCAATGGGAACTGTGGGCCTGCTTTTGTGTAATGAGATGGTCAATGTCCGGTTCCATATTTGTCACTGCCAGCCGTAACAAGTGATGCAAGTGGGCATCAGTTAATCTTGATCTGGTTGGAGATTTCAGATCTTTAATTCTTGAAAAAGTCTGTTCACAGGCATAAGTGCTACCAAAGATGGTTACCATTTTGAGTGCATGGTTCCTGATATTTGGATATGTCTCAGAGCGGAGAGATGCATAGAAACTCAAAAGGTTACTTGACTTAAATGCATCTTTCAGAGAGTCACAATTCTGCAGTTCAGCCAGTTTCATTTGGTAAATTGTAAGGACATTTTCAATCTCAACAGAAAATGGGTTATGAAAAAGCTGTATGTCCTGTTCATGGAGATGAAGCTCTTTGAATCTAAATTGAAACTCCTTTTGCAACAATTCTAGTGAAGCCAGACATGTCTCCTTTGGGAATGCAACCAATGGTTTGTCCGCTGACAGGTTTTGAGTTGTTGGGAGATGACTGAAGTTTTCCTCCTGTACTTGTTTGATGAGAAGGCCTAATTTTACTTCAAATGCTTTCACATGAGATGCCATAGCACAAATGAGCTTCCCCTTGCCTTGAAGTTGCAGATTGAAACTGTTGAGTAGCTCTTTTATATCTGTCAGAAAGGCAAGGTTCCATTTCCATTCTGCATCATTGAGCTCTGATACTTCTTGGTTTTTTGAAAGTAGAAAAGCTGTAATCTGTGGAAGTCATAGAAACGTTTCAAAACTCTCCCTCTACTCAGCCAACGGACTCCTGTGTGGTATAGAACATCTTCATGGGCAACATTTACCTTAGATAGAAATTCCTGAAATTGTCTGTGGTTTAGTACATGAGTTCTAATGTAATTAACACAAGATACCACAATTTTCATAAGAGTCCCACTTCAGTGATTTACAACACAGTGCTTGTTGGTGGATGAGGCAGTGTATGGCAATTGGATGAGGATTGTTATGTTTGTCCATCTCTTGTGTAATGTGAGCAATTACTCCTCTCTTAGACCCCACCATGCTAGGAGCACCATCAGTTGTTACACTGACTAGTTTAACCCAGTCCAGCTCCAAACCATTCACAGTTTGGCAAACCTTTTCAAATATATCCACTCCTGTGGTTGTACCTTTGATACTTTGCAGTGCAGCAAGCTCTTCTGTGACTTCAAAATATTCATTTGTCCCACGCATATAAATGAGAAGTTGGGCAGAATCACGAACATCATTGCTTTTGTCGAGTGCCAAGGAAAAATAGCAAAGTTTCTTTGCAGAGTTTTGCAAATGGTGCAGCAAATTTTCTCCCATTTCTTCAATCCTTCGTGTCATTGTAACTCCTGAAAGGCTCACTGTACTAAATAAATTGGCCTTCTCTAGACACATCTCTTTGGCAACAAAAACAAGGCATTCTTTAACAAATTCTCCCTCCACAAATGGTTTGCCATTGCACGCTATTAGCTTGGCAACTTGAAAACTTGTCCGCAGTGAGGAAGTATTTAACTGCTTCTGCTTCACAAAAGTATTTTGCTGAGTCATCAGTGTATGTTTCAGTTGTAATATTTTGTCTTTTCTCACTTCTCCAACCAAACAATCATATTTATCTTTATGTTGAGTTTGATAGTGGTGTCGCAAATTGTATTCTTTGAATACAGCAACTATATTCTGGCATATCAGACACACAGCTTTTTCTTTGTACCACATAAAAAACCGATCGTAAATCCACTGTTCTTTGAATATCCTACACTCGCCGTCAATTTTTCTTTTTCTTGACATCATTGTTTCCTAGGGAGTCCAAACTGATATTAGTGAAATACAAATATGTGTGTATATATACACACAGAGTGTATGAACCCCCATTAGTCCCTGATGTGAACACTTACCCCTTACAGGCTTTTCTAAGCAGACCAGCTCAGTCCCTGATAGTTCAGTTATGTCTCCCTATATAATGCCCAAATTGATATGTTCGGAATCAGCATGTGAACACTGAAAAGGAATTGCAAAATGCATATAAAATTTTCAATGTAACCCCTTTAAAATGCTCAGCATCGAACCCCTAATTTTCCACATGGGCAATTCAGCACTGAACCCCTAACCTCCCAACCACCACCCACCCCCTAACTTTGATTTCAGCACTGAACGCCTCACCACCCCCAAAGGGAAATTTTCATATGAGTCACCCACAACCCAATCAGGCAGAACCCCCCATTTGGCAAAAATTGATTTCTATGGCACTTTTGACTGACCTTTGGCAGTGGAGGGAGTGGAGGAAAACCTCACTGACAGGCAGGCACAGCACACAGACACCATGTTGCCTGGGAGTGGAGCAGGCGCCTTTTTACATCATATAGTCACCCACATGTGGTACTCCTTGCCACGCGACACAAGGCGCCCTCCAGTGACGTCATCAGCAATGCTCGCTCCAAGTGCCAGCCTCAAGGGTGCATCAGTGTCCCTCTCAACACCGCCCTCACGCCCACCCTCCCAGCACACAGAAATTGCTCCTGGCAGGCTTGGGGGACTATATTGGATGCTGAGGATGAACCTGGGTTCATCCCAATCATCTGCATGCAAGGCAAATGCCCTACCACTTGCTATCACTCCAGTCTTTTAAGAGCAATTCTACTTTCTATAGTAGCAATACAAATAAGACAAAATAATCTACTCATTAGATTTATCACAAATAGCTGCTTTTATGCTTTATTTGGCCAGGATTGTATGTTTGTTATCACAGCAGTTTGTCAGTGTTATACATCTTTTCGTGGCTGTTTTTCAGCATATCCTTGGGATCACATACTAGTATAGCATTACTTAATTTATAAACATAGTATGAGTAATTTATATTAAAACAATGGCATTCCAGACTGCTGTGTTGGTTTTGGTAGCCAATTAACAAATACTACTATATTTATTGTCTTATTAATACCAATATCCCTTCTTTATTTATTAAAACATTGTAAAGAATATTACTGCAGTTCAATCTTTCTCAGTTTTTTATACAAGTGCTATGCCAAAAGAACTTCACAGCATTTAGTGTGTGGTAGAGTGTGTGGCTCTGGAATAGCAGTGTTACGTGCTTTTCTTTTCTTTCTTTTTTTATGTGCTTTTCTGTTTTGTTTTTGGACCACACCTACCAGTGCTCATGAGCTATTCCTGACTCTGAGTTCAGAAGTGACTCCTGGCTGTGTTTATGAGATCATATGTGAGATTGGGGATCAAGCTTAGGTTAGCTACATGCAAGGTTAAGTGCCTTGCCTCTTATCACTCTGGATGGCCCCACATCTATGTTTTTTTTTTTTTAAATCAGATTTATCAATTTGACAGATTAGTAAATTACTGTGTAGCTCTTTCTTTTTTTTGGGGGGGGGTGCATACCTGCTGGTACTCAGGACTTAAGTCTGGTTCTGTTTTTAGAGATCATTTCTGGTGAAGCTCAGGAGACCATGCTACTGTGGATTGAATCCATGGAGGACTTGAAAAACACTAGCATGTGTCTCCCACACCAAGTGACTTGTGGCTATAAATTTGCCTAATGTAGATGCTTCATCTAGGTCAAATCATATGTTTGTACTCTTTTTTTTCCCCATAGCAAGTTTTCACAGTTTATTCATATTGTAGCAGGTATTAGAGATTCATTCATGACCAAGTAATATTTTCATGACCAAGTAATATTTTGTGTAGAAGTCCATCACATTTTTCTATCTATATGTTTTAGACCATACACAACAATATTCAGAGGCCATTCCTTGTTTTGTGCTCAGGGGTCGACCCTAGTAGTGGTAGTTCAGAGATCAACTGCATAGCTGGGGATCATGTTAAGGTTGACTATTGCAAGACAAGCACATTATCCCCAGTACTGACTCTCTCTCTTCTATATATACTTTGATTATTGTGAGTGATACTGCAGAGAAAATTGGTCTTTTTTTTTTTGAATTCCTATTGTAAGTTCCTTGGGTATCTATTTAAATCAGCCTACCTCAAGTATCTGAGCTCCTGTTTGCACTTGGGTATATATCTGGTAGGGAAATAGCATTCCTGAGTCACCATGAAATTTCATATTTGATCTTTGAGGAGTCATAATCTGTTTTCTGTAGCATCTGTGCCAGCTGGGTCCATGATCCCAAATTTCCTATTGCCATATTGACATTGGTAACTGTTTGCATCACAGCCATCTTTATAGGTACATGGGTAAGTTACTTGTAATTCTGATTTCCCTTTCCCTCATGACAATAATGTGCAACGACTTTTCATATACTTATGACTATTTATGTACCTTCAGAGAAGTGACTAAAGCCACTTCCCACTGCTTTGTTTTGTTTCATTAAGTTTTGGAGGGGTCACCCTGGCAGTATTCAGGACCATGTAGTACAAGAAGTCAACCTGGAACTCCCACATGCACTCAGCTCTTTGAGTCATTCCTCTCTACCTTCCACTGTTTTAAAATGGTCTCTTCTCATCCCACCCCTTCTCTCTCTCTCTCTCTCTCTCTCTCTCTCTCTCTCTCTCTCTCTCTCTCTCTCTCTTCCACATTTAATTTTGGGCCACACCCAATGATGCTCAGTGGTTTCTCCTGATTCTGCACTCAGGAATTATTCCTGATGGTGTTCGTGGAACCATATGGGGGTGCTGGGGATAGAACAGAGGTTAGCCACTTGCAAGGTGCTGTACCATCTTGTTGGGCCCATCCTTCCCCTTTTATTTTGACCCTTCTTACAGACAACACAAAAGGGAAGAAGAATTTTTCTTGAGGTCTTCTATTGTCTATGGGAGCACCTTTTTAATACCCCTGATTGTCCTCTGTTGGCTCTTTGCTGGGGGATCAGCTTAGATTCTTTAGACTCTGATTTGGAGAAGAAGGGTGGTCAAATGAGTCATTGGGGAAAGTTGGCTTGAAAAAATGAGTTACCAGAGTTTCCTCTGGGGATTCAAAATATCTTAATCAAGTTTCAAGGAGGCCATTTTTTTTACATGCATAGAGCAATCCAGTATTAGAACAGAAAAGCCTCTCTGAGGGAACTTCTTTCATAGAGAAGGTCTCAAAGAACCTTTCAAAGGGGGCAGTAACTAGCCCACAGTTTTGCTTGCTGAATTTTTTCTTCTTCAATGTCTGATTGGTATTTCACTCTGGTCACAAGGACTTGCTTTTCTTTTTGTCATCTGAGAGAACAGGCTATGAGAGAGATGATCTCTCACCATTGTTCTTTTCATGCAATTGAGGCAGAGTCATGGTGAAATCATTTTGTCAGGGGGCAGGAGAAATGGCCCAGTGGTCTGAGTGTACATGCTGGAGGTCCAAGTTAGATCCCTTGTACTGCAAGGAATTCAGAGCATTTCCAGTATTAACCACTCACAGAGCTGGGTATGACCTTGGAACACTGTAGGTGTGGCTCCCAAACTCCGAAAAAAAAAAAAGGTGAAAATAATATTTTGTACTCTGGTCTGGTATATTGAGGGGATTTTCCTGGGTTTTGGGGGATTGGGCCCATTGACTAAATGAATTTATATATATATATATATATATATATATATATATATATATATATATATATATATATATATATATATACACACACACACACATAAATATCCAGGTGGTCCATCTCTCACATTGTGCAGAGTGAATTTAAATCCTCACCACTGCCATCAGTGGAGGGCGCTGTTCTTTCTACACAACAGATGAGGACATTGAAGATCTCCTGAGTCCAGGTGGAATCTTTGGTGGGTCTCAGACTCTCATCTTGGAGAAGGTTATCTGTCTGTCCCCTTCCCCACCACACCCTCATGACCCAGGCAAAGAACATGAATCTGAAGAGGGAGTGCAGCCAGTCCTGAGTCCCATTTCCATCTTTCTACCTGCAACCTGAGGATTCCCACTACCCTACCCAGACTGGCCATTTGGAAAATGGGAACAGAGGACCTGCATGGCTTAAAAAAGGCCTTTCCTGCAGAGGGAGAGTCATATACATATTAATAATTGCTCTAATCTGAATTTTTTAGGGGGTTCCTTGGTGTGGCATATATAAGATGTGGAGAGGTTGAATAGCATCAGAAGTTTAGGAGAGCTTCAAAAGATTCCAGCAGAGGCAAAGATGAGGCACTTTTCATCCTTAGGTCTCACCCTCTCCCAGAGCCTTTGTCATTTACAGTTCAACATTCACAACCAACTGAGATTTCCTGCTCTGCTCTTGCTTTGTAAATCTAGTTTAGCTCACACCAGGCCTTTTCACGGCAGAGGGCAACATTTGCTCATTTCACCTAAGATTGGAAGGGTCAGCCCTGAAGAATCAGAAAATCTTGCCAAAATACAGATCCAGTCGTGATGTTTCTATTATTAAAACCCTTTTACTCTCAGGATAAAGCTCACAGAATAAAGCCCAAAGGCATCACTGCAAATCTCTTTCTTTTCCAAGTGAATTGTAATATGTAAATACATTTTTGTTAGCTTGTGTGTTTTCATGTGTGAATACATCCCAGTTCTGCTTAGTTTAGTCTGTTTTGCAGCCCTTTCTCCAGCCTCTGTGGGCCCTGCCCTGTGGCACCCTCTTTGCCCTGCCCACTACCTGTACAGGTGCCCATGTCCCCGTTGGCCTCCCATCTCCCTTTGTCTGCCAATGTGCTCCCGGAATGGTTATCCCTTAAGACCTGGCTGAAAAAGCCACTTCCTATGAAGCCATCCCTGACAAAACAAAACAAAACAAAACAACAAAAGGCACTGACCATGATTCTGTCATTTGTTGCTTACTCTGTGACCTTTTTTGGGGTTGGGGGGCAGGTGCTGCTGATGCTGAGGGCTTATTCCTGATTCTTTGTTTAGGGATCACTCCCGGCAATGCTTGGGGGATCAAATATAGTGCCATGAGTGAACTGGGCTGGCTACCTGTTAAGCAAGTGCCTTCACCCCTACACTATCTCTCCAGCCTTGTGATTTTGTTCTTGTTTTTGTTTTTGGGCCACACCCGGCGGTGCTCAGGGGTTACTCCTGGCTGTCTGCTCAGAAATAGCTCCTGGCAGGCACGGGGGACCATATGGGACACCGGGATTTGAACCAACCACCTTTGGTCCTGGATCGGCTGCTTGCAAGGCAAACACCACTGTGCTATCTCTCCGCAGCCTTGTGATTTTTGCCTAGATCTTTGCCCACAGCTGATTTTGAGGAATGGGCCAGAACTGTTTTGTTCTTTTGCTTTCTGTTTTTGTTTATCATACCTGGTGGTACTCAGGGATTACTTCTGGCTCTGTGCTCAGGGTCTGCTGTTGGTGTGGTTTAGGACTTTTCCTGGTGCCAGGGATCAAACCCAAGTTGACCATATAAAAGGCCTGCACTTTATGTGCTGTACTTACTTTTCCAGGTCATGTAACTGGATTTTAAAAAACTTAAAAAAATATTAGTGTTTTAGATTGGACCAGTCCTGGAGGTGTTTGAGATGGAAACTAGGACTTCTCCAGGTGAAGCATGCACTAGAGCTTTCTGAACCATCTCCATAGTCCCAGCAATAGGATTCTTTGAGTCTCTCAGCTCCAGTAGCATCTAGTGCCATTGGCAGAAACAGCAGGTGCTCAATACAGATTTGCAAGCTGAATGCAATACAGATATAGAGAAACAGGAGCTGATTTCTACAGGAGCAGAGATTTGGTTTAAAACTCATCAACAAGCACTGTGGCTAGTAACAACGACTATTATTGCTTGGGGCTGCCCAGTTTCTCTATCTATAGTCCGCAGGAATCATTCTCTGACTGGCGATTGGACATGAACTAGATGTCAGGCAGAAGCATTAGGTTCTTGGGTACCCCCCTCCAGCTCTCTCTGAGTTCACCTTACCCTCTGTGGGAGCAGGCTGAGCCTTCTGCCTCCAGGACCTCTTTCCCTACATCCAGAGCCATTCGATCTTTGTGAAACTCTCCTGTCCTTGGGTGTAGAGTTTGGAATTGGGGAGCTTTTTGCCTTTCCATCTTCTACACAACAGATCCAGGGAAAGCCCAAATGAGACAGATGAAAGGCCAGAAGATTTCAGGATGCAGAAGGTCAACCAGTGGAAAGGCAAGGGAGTGGGACAGGAAAGAGTCAGCATGAAGATGCTGTCTCTACTGTCTTTTAGCTAAGTCTTTCCTAACATGTGTGTCCAAAGAGTTCTTAATGTTAGAACTTTCTCTTGCATCCTATTCCTTGAATTCTGAGACTACCGAGTCCTGCACCTCAGAATTTGCACAACAGTGGTCAGAGGCACATGGAGAAAAATCCCAAGGCAAGCAGAGCACAATCTTGCTTGAAGGGGCACAGAGGCTGCAGTGAAGAGGAAGAAAAGAGGCAGGAGGCTCTGATGGAGAAGAGCAAGAGGCAGAGGCAGCATCATCAAGGCAGGGAGGGCTGGGGAGAAAGACATTGAAGACTGTCACCACCAACTGTTTTCAGGAAGGAAACAAAAATATAAAGCATGAAGATTGCACCCCGGTCACAATCAGGGTGAGGCTCAAAGCAATTTGAGAGTGTGAAGTTAAAATATTGAACTGAATTTTGATTCATCTTTTTTATGCAGCACAGTGAAGACATAGATGGGATGACTGACTATGGATAGCATCTTGCAATAAATCCTAATATGCTTCAGTCCAGAAGGACCCTCATCCCACAGCCAGCCCAAATGGAGTGCTCAGCTTTTCAGAGGATGTGCTAAAAGAGCTTTGTTTTCTCATATTCAAGGGAAGACCGCGGGTAGCAAAACAGATGAGGGAAAAAGAATAGACAATGAAGGAGGCTCCAAAGGTCCGAGAGTGCAGTGGCCCTCATCCTGGCACCTCCTCAGACCACGTTCTCGAAGCTTCCCCTTATGTAAGAACAGGATAACATTGACAGTCAGGAAAATCTTGCTTAGACTTAGACTAAAGATAAGTCATGGCAAAGATAGATGCAGTCCCTCGGCAAACTCCTGATGTTGCATAGCAACAACCACTGCCTACTTTTATTTATGTCACAGCGTTGCCAGAAGGAAGGAAGCTTTGAAAGAAGGGATGGCAACGGAAATTTAAACAAACAAGGGGACAGAATGCCCCTGTGTCCATCCAACTCACCTTCTGTGTTGGAAGTTGGAAACCAGGCAGCTTCTCCAAGGAGGAAATAATAAAGGTGGAGCAAAGGAAATAAGACACTGGACTAAGTGGGATGAGGGTCCTTAGGATTGCTCCTTCAAGGGCCAGCAGCTCTTTCTGCTGTGGGCGAGAAAGGGTCAGAGTTGGATCTGGAACATTCTCCAGTTTCTTTCTGCTCAGTGCACCCCATCACTTAACATCACAGAGAGCTCTGTGTGCTCTGGGACCCACACTACTGCCCCTAACAAAGGTGTTTGGGATGGAGTTTATTATGAGCTACCAGTCTTTCCTAAGAACTTTCAGAAAATTATTCAGACTTGACCCCTGGGCCTTTCACAGCACAGGGAGTCTTCCTGAGAAGGCCTGAGTTCATGGTGATTGGGTGCCAGAGACATTGGGGGGAGGCAGTGATGATGAAAACACAATCTATCTTCAGGGTGCTTGTGTGTGTCCTATTTGAGGGACTCCCTATGCTATGCCTGGTATTGTATTGCAGACTGGACTTTAGGTGTTAGTCAAGAACAAATTCCTCAGGAACAGAGACATCCCTTGAGTAATGGGAACCAGTGTTGTTAGTATTTAGTACATAGAACTCAAAAAGTGCAGACTTTTGGGGGGCTCTCCACAATTCCATCTCCAGTTGCTGACTGTCCTGTTGCAGAAGGAATTTAATTAGCACCTATTGTGTCAGAGTGCCAGGGATATGAGGATGGTGTTGGAAGTATCATGATCCTTGATCTCAAGAATCCTCTTGACATAGGAACAGTCTGAGTCAGAAGCTTGCCACAAAGAGCAGGGGAGTGGAGTTAGGGCAGAGGAGGGACCACAATGACAATGATACTTGGAAATGATCATTGGACAAGAACTGGGTGCTGAATGGAGGTAAAGTGATATGCATTCAGTATTTCTTCAGTAACAATATTGCAAATCACAGTATCTAAAAGGAAAATAAGGGAGAGAGAGAGAAAAAAAAGAGAGAGAATATGTCTGACCCAAGGCAGGCAGGGAGAGGGCAAGGGGAGGGCAAGAGGGAAAGTGGGAACATTGGTGGTGGGAAATATGCACTGGTGAAGAATGTTGTACATTGTACAAATAAAATTCAATCATGAACAACTTTTTAACTGTGTATCTCACAGTGATTCAATTAAATAATTTGCTTATTAAACTTTTCAAAGGGAAAAAATAAATCCTGCTGAGAAGACAGAGATAGGAGGAATAGTACGCACTATGGGACAGCAGAAACCCCCAAATAGTGGTTGTGAGGCATTAGGAGAGGTTATTTCCCACCTCCTTCCCCACATTCAGTTATGTTGTTCCAGCTTTATGGTTCTTAGCACATTGTGGGGAAGAGGAAGGCCTGGGCCAGGGATGAGGATGAAAGGAGAAATGAGGAAAGGTCAGGAAGAAACCTTCATTCTAGGGATCTTGACAGATTTACTAGGTGGCTGTAACTTGTTGAACTATGTGCTCTCTTGTTGGACCCTAGAAATGTCCGAGTGCTAGAGCATGTCCCTGGCAGGTGCCCCACTTTGCCTGAGTGTGGTCCTGATACATGCCACCAATGGTGTGAGTCTCAGTTGGTCAAGGGAAGAGGAGAGAAAAGCCATGATCAGTATCAATTGATGAAATAGAAGCAGGTAGGTAAGATGTAGTGGATGGAAACCCATCTGCAGGTCTTTCTTACAGGATTTAAGAAACATTCTAATGAACTATTCTTGTTTAAGCAGGTGTGAGTGCACGCATGAACACACAGATGTATCTTTGGGGGGTGGGTTCTCACGTGGTTTACCTGATCCACTTTCCAACCTTGGCTTTGGAAAATGTTCTGGCTTCTGGATGGGGTCAGTTGGTGGAGTTCACCTGTAGGACAATCCAGGGACCAGTGAGACAGGATGAGGCTCTCTCTATCCCCTCCACTGGGCTGGGCTTGCCATGCTGCCGGGGTCCTCAAACTTTTTAAACAGGGGGCCAGTTCACTGTCCCTCAGACCATTGGAGGGTCTGACTATAGTAAAAACAAAACTTATGAACAAATCTTATGCACACTGCATATATCTTATTTTGCAATGAAGAAACAAAACAGATACAAATACAATATGTGGCCCGCGGGCCATAGTTTGAGGACCACTGGCAGAGCAAGGGCCAGAGCTGGGGTGGCCTCATGCCTGTGACCTCTCTCCCAGGGTGCTGAGAGCTGGTTGGGAGATGAGCAATGCATCCTGCTCTTGGGGCTCTGGGTAGCTCACCCTCACCCCTGGGAACTCCTCTGCCCTTCTGCGTCTCACTGGCATCTGGGAATGTGAACCAAGTTTCCCAATGCCTGGGACTCTTTCCTTTGGAAACATACCAATTCCAGCATCGTGTAGGAGGGGCACAGCATTATTAGGAGTTTGAACCAAGCAGGGTGGGGTGAATGTTCAGAGAATACGTGTTGGATAGAGGGTGCTGAGGGCACAGGAGATATGTGTGTGTGTGTGTGTGTGTGTGTGTGTGTGTGTGTGTGTGTGTGGTGAATGGTAGTTTCTTGACTTTGATCTAGTGTATGGACCCTAAAACACCAAGTACAGGATGGACATGTTCTGAGGGGGATAAAATGATACACTGGGGAACACACCAAGTTCCAGGTGACCGACTTACCCGTGGGGGCAGACAAACCTTCTCTCGCATTTTCTGGTGTGTTGAATGTGGTTAACTCCACTTTTATTTTCCCATGACTGCTCAAAACTTCCCCAATTGACTGATGCTAATCCTTTTCTCTTATTCTTCAAAAACACATCTGCTTGGATGGGGAAATACATAGTTCTGTACTGTCCTTACTAGGACAGGAACCAGAATATCAGATAACTGATATTATCTTAGAACTTATATCAAGAACTTAGGGCACTGCCCATCTGAACAGGCTGATGCTGATCTTTCTCAAATGGGCACAAGTTTCCTTTAACCAGGCAGGAAGAGAAGCCTGAGCTGTCTGTGCTTCAGGGACCCCAGGGCACACCTCCCTGCAACCCTCAGGCAGAGGTGGTGGCCCTGCCAGGGAAAACTTTGAACCTGGAGGGGTGGCCTTAATCTCCACCTTCCACAAGGCTGGGTGAAAAAAGGAGTTCAGATTCCTTTCTGTTTTTATTTTTTGCCAAACCAGCAGTGCTCAGAGATCACCCCTAATGAGGCTCAGGGGACCATATGGGATGCCAGGGATCAAACACTGGTCAATCATGTGCCAGGAAGTGCCCTACGTAGCTACTGTTCCATTGCTCTGGCCTGAGTTCAGATTCCTGAGCCCAACAACAGCCAAGCCATACTCTAAATTGTGAACAAAGGCAAGGTAGAAAAGGTGGTGGTGTTTGCTGTAGTAATGAACAGGGGGCTCTTTTGAGTAGCAGCAATAAGAATTTTTAGGTCTAGATTCCATTGCCCCAGAAGGGAATATGATTTTCTCAGGGACTCTGTCCATCTGTTCAACCCTCTCTCCCTCCCTCCCTCTCTCTCTCCCTCCCTCCCTTTCTCTCTCCCTCCCTCTCTCCCTCCCTCTCTTCCTTCCTCCCTCCCTCCCTCTTTCCCTCCCTCCCTTCCTCCCTCTCTCCCTCCCTCCCTTTCCCTCCCTCCCTACCTTTCCCTCCCTCCCTTCCTTCCTCCCTCCCTCCCTCCCTCCCTTCCTCCCTCTCTCCCTCCCTACCTTTCCCTCCCTTCCTCCCTCCCTCCCTACCTTTCCCTACCTCTCCCTCCCTCCCTCCCTCCCTCCCTACCTCTCCCTCCCTCCCTCCCTCCCTCTCCCTCCCTCCCTTCCTCCCTTCCTCCCTTCCTCCCTCCCTCCCTCCCTCCCTCCCTCCCTCCCTTCCTTCCTTCCTTCCTTCCTTCCTTCCTTCCTTCCTTCCTTCCTTCCTTCCTTCCTTCCTTCCTTCCTTCCTTCCTTCCTCCTTCCCTCCCTCCCTCCCTCCCTCCCTCCCTCCCTCCTCCTTCCTTCCTTCCTTCCTTCCTTCCTTCCTTCCTTCCTTCCTTCCTTCCTTCCTTCCTTCCTTCCTTCCTTCCTTCCTTCCTTCCTTCCTTCCCACACTTAAGTTTTCTATTGCCTTTTTAGCAGGCAAACATACTGATTTTATTGATTACTTTCCAAACTATTTGTCTTTTATCTCTAAGAAGGATTTTAAGGCCTAGCATTTTGTATTCCTTACAACCAAGAATTCCTTACAAACATGTTCTCCTTAAAGCAGGTATCAAAACTAAAAAAACAAAAACAAAAACAGAAAAATCAAATAAATATAGAGTGAATAGGCTACTGTATTGCTGAGTGCAAATCACCAACATGGAATTTACCTTGAAAGGGCCTTGTTGGTGAGCCCCCAGATTACCTTTGGACAGTTATTATTTCTTCAGTTATTATTTCTTCACTTACTCTTTCAGCTAATTATCTCAAGGTCATTAAAGTTTAAGTATAGGAAATAAAGATTATTTAAAGACCCAAATCATGCTCAATAGATTTCTGCAGAAGTTCAGCTGCTTGTTGTAGAATCTTGGGTAATTTACTTAATCTGCTTGGACCTTATTTCCTTATCTTTGAAATTAATCCATTATGGAAAGTCAGTGAGGTAGAGTGAAAGGAATATGGGCCATAAGTCATGACATTGGTTCGCCTCCTGGCTCTCTTCTCAGCTAATGGTAACATCCTAACCTCCTTTTCCTTTAGTGCTAGTGCTAAACTCCCAGCATATGAACCCTTAAATAGCTTTCTCCTTCTCTTTCTGTCTTTGTCTCTTTCTCTATCTCTCTCTCTTAAACTCACACATGCCTCATAGGTGTGCTATGTACCTATTTGGTGTGTCTGTGAAGCTGGTTAGTTCCTAAGTGTGGGAACTTGAGTTTCAATGTAGAAATGTTTATAAGGTCCCACTACATTGTGCGTGTAGTAGGTAGTTCTAGCTCTCTTTCTGGATGTCCAACTCTTGTTCTCTCTCCCTATATACAGTATCACCTATTCAGTTCCTTCATTGTTCTTTTGCCTCCAGGTCCTCTGTCCCATACTGCACTTGATCCATTGCATAGCTTCTGAGTTTGTGGGTCCAAAGCTTGTGTTAATTTTGCTAGTTCTCGCTGCTCTGTCATCTTTCACTAGAACTTGGCTGGTTGCCTCTCAAGGCCCATAGCCCCTCAACTCTTTAACCCTTTGGCTTTTCTTTGTTCTGAGAATTTCTGCTTTCCTAGCATATGCCTGTATGTCGGGCCCATTTGAGGTGTCAGAGAGGTAGTGCTTAATCTCTATTACCCTTTTCAGTGTCTAGTAACAAAGCCCATAAGGGACTGCTCTTGTCCCTTAGCTGTTTCTAGAATCCATTTTATTGGCTACCCCTCAGGTTGGCAAGATTTAAAAATAACCAATTAAAATAATCAGTTGTTTTCACTAGATTCTCTGGCACCTCTCACATCTCCATCTGCTCTGGACACCCAGCCCATCATCTTAACAGAGAGATCAAGATCTGCTTTGAGACACACGTTCAGCAGTTTGCAAGAACAAGTTTGTGGTCTCAAGGAGTAGTTGCAAGAGTTAGGCTCTGGACTTTCCCAAGATTGCATTTTAGCTGCTGAGCTAGGCATGGCAGCCCTTTGGGTTTCCTCTGGGACTGAAAAAGCTCAGTCTTAAAACAAGCAGTGGCCTCAGTTCCTCTGTGTCCTGATGTGGAGAAGCTGTTGACACCTGGCTGTCAGCTGCTCCTGAGCAAAAGAGCCAAGATAGGGAGTGCCAATACCTGGTGCATGGTGAAGGTTGAAGGCCCACTTACATTCTTTAAAAACATTAAAAAATCCTAACACTGTGATTTACAAAGCTGTTCATAATATAAAGTTGTTTCAGGCATTCAATATCTCAACACCAATCTCACCACAAATGTGACCTTCCCTCCATCATTGTCCCCAGTTTCCCACCCATCTCCCACACTTGCCTCCCTGCAAGCACAAATTTACTTTTTATTGCTTGTTACAACAGAAAGGCAAATGTAATGATCACAGGTCAATAAAAGTTAGTTTGCGATTATTATATCTCATAATGGTGTTACCGAAGTCATCAAAGATTTAGTGGACTGGTTGATTCCAGCTGAACCTTTTGTGTTATTGTTTTCAATCATTGATATTGGTGATCTTCTATGTAACTTATTCATCAGATTTTTTTGATCCTAGTAACCGACACTTCTAAGAGGTATCCAGGAGCTTTGAAGCTTAAACTCTTTGGCAGCTTGGTGACTTGAAGTTTCTGTTGTGGAATTGGGCCATTTCTGTAGGAGGGTATCAGGTGTGTGGCTGTGGGTTGCTGTGCCTTTAGGCAGAAAGGGGGATCTGTGCCCACATTCAAGGAATTTTTACCCTGGACCAGTCTATCTAAAAAGTTTCAACAGCATCATGTTCTTCACAAGATTCCTGGCAGCATTTCTTTGATTGCTAGAGGCCACATAGATCTGTGTTGGTACTTTGTGGAGCAAATCACAAAGCAGTGGTGGTGCTTCAAGACAAAGATCCCTGGTGCCCATCTCAGGGAGATGCCCATGCCCAGGAGAAGATGAATAGTCATGCCAGCTACTATTATAATTATAAAAATTTTAATTAAATTTTAAATTATGGTTTAGGAAACATGTTTACAGTAGCATTAATGTTTATGGCTATGATGTACTGCATATTCACCACCAGCACCATAGTGGTGCCAAAGACCATCCAGTACTTTCTTTTTTTTATATCACCTCTAGTCTGTTCAACCCCCAAATACCCCCATATCCCATTGGTTGATCATCTCAGTTTTGTAATCCAAGGCCAAACATTTGTCCTCATTCTATACAACCTGTTTCCTTGTGTTGTCTCTTATCAGACTACACATGAATAAGATCATATATATATATGCGTATATATAAGATTATATCTATATATATAATTTTTGTGGTTTTTTTTTGTTTCTTTTGGGGGGTGTACCAGGCTGTGCTTAGAGGTTACTCCTAGCTTTGCACTCAAAAATTACTCTTGGTGGTACTCAGGGGACCATATGGATTACTGAGGATCGAACCCTGGCTGTCCATGTGCAAGGCAAATGCCCTACCTGCTGTGCTTGCTCTGGTTCAGATCAGCAGGTATTTGTACTTCTACCTCTGACTTATTTCACTTCGCATCATGCACTTTAATTTCATTGATGTTTCAGTGAACTGTGGAATTTCATCTTTCCTTACAGTTGCATAGTATAAAGACCACAACTTCTTTATTTATCTGTCATTGGACATTTGGGTTGTTTCCATATCTTGGCTATTGGAATAAATGCTGCAATAAACATAGGTGTGTGTGTGTGTGTGTGTGTGTGTGTATGTGTGTATATATATCTTCTCATATAAATAATTTGGTGTTGTGGAAGTAGGTGAATGTCAGGAAGTAAAATAATTGGATCCTATGGAAGCTCTATTCATACTTTTTGGAGGAATCTCCATACAATTCTCCATAGAGTCTGAGTCAGATGAACATGTTGAACCTCTTGCTACCTTTTTTCCTTCTCATTTGCTCTCCATTGCCAGATGACAAAGTTTTTCTCTCCTTTCTCTACTACATGTCCATGTGCATGGCAATACTCTGGGCCCAGTGTTTCAGAGAGATGAATAGATTCTATATTCAATATGTTTCAGCCTATTGTGTGTGTGTGTGTGTGTGTGTGTGTGTGTGTGTGTGTGACAGAAAAAGTGATGATGGAAGGGACTTTCAAGAGCATTAGCATTTCTGATCCTTTTATTTATTATTTTATTATTGGGCCAAACCAGTGGTTTTTACTATTCATCTCTTGGTGCTTAGATGTCATTCCTAGTGGTGCTCAAGAGTCATTCCTGGCCATGTTTAGGGGACTTGGATATTGGTGATCAATTCCTGAGGCCCTGGGTTTGCAGAGGGGCTATTTCTCCATCTGCTTATCCTTTGAAGATCTGAAAACCGCAGACCAGAAAGGTCGCTTCAAAACTAGATTCTGTTCTCTAAACTTTCCATTTTTTCTACTCCACTTTCTCTTGACTTCAGTCTTTGTATTTTGGAATTATCCTTGACACAGAATTTAGTAACTCTGTTAATAAATCATCTCACTCTGCAGAGCTGCCTTTTGTACCATCGCCTTCATCTGCGACAATTGAAATATTCAACAGTGCTTTCAGATGTTTTCCCTTGATATTCTAATGTTCATGTCTCACCTTCCAACTCCCTAACCCTAAATGCTACAAATAGCCAAAGTCTCATGGTTATTAGACTCTAATATTAATATTACAGGCTCTGTTTATTTTTTTATTCCTGTAGCACTTCATAATTATGGGTCTGAAATGGTTCCTAGTTTAAAAGGCAAAGGCAAAATCCTTTTTGCAATCCATCCTATTTAAGTCAGAGACCTCAATTTTGCATCTGGTCTCTGTATATCTCTTATCTAGAACTCGCTTCATTAAAATGTTTTTCCTTTGGGCACCCAATTTGCAGATGTCTCTTGCACATGAATTTGATATTTGTATCACTCTCTTCCCTGCCTCCTTCTGATGCTGGGATATCAAATATCACTGGAATTAGGAAAAGCACTTCCTTGTGTTATTCATTTGTCATTAGTGGGTACAGGCTGAGTTGGGGAAGACATTGCCCAAAAAGCACTTGTTCTGTGCATTTTGCTAGACTATCGTGCTATCTCTGCCCTGAGAGATCTCAGTGCAAATTTTGAGTTCAGTCAACCACCTCTCAGTGCCATTTTGACTATGAGTTGTAGTATTCTCTTCCCACGAGATAGTTCTTACCAAAGACCCAGTTTATTTTCCAGGTTTTCCTTTGTCATCCCTTCTGTATTATTTATTTTTTGGCCACACCCAGTGGTGTTCAGGTCTTACTCTTGGCTCTGAGCTCAGGAATCAGTACTACTGGGGCTTGAGGAACTATCTGGGATGTTGGAGATAAAACTTGGGTGTCCAGTGAGTGAGGTAAGCTCCTTCCTCACTGTATGATTGCTTAAGACTCTGCCTTCCGTATTCTATCCTCCACCAAATGACCAAATATGAGCCTTTGGAAAGCCCTCCCTCTCTCCCTAGCCCCGTCCCATCCAGGGCAATGAATGTAACTTGAGGTGCCCTAGATAACCTATCTCTGTCTGTCCTAGTGGCCCTTTTCAGATAAATCTGAGCCCTTTCTGTTTGGAAATTGGAGACAGTTTACAAAGATCTCTCTTCCTGAGAGGTCGGATGTTTTTTTTTTAGAAGGCTGATGGAATAGCCTGATTTTGCCAGCGGGATGCTAGTCCTGAAGGGAAGTGGGGAGGGGAGTGAAACAGAGGGGATCACCCACAAACAGCCCCGGGGGTGGGGTAGCATAGGGCACTTGGAAATAGAACCAGGAAAAATGCCCTTTGTTTGCTCGCACTAGCTCTGACTTCTTGGTCTTCTATTTTTCTCTCACATCTGTTCTTTAGCTCAGGACAACAACTGAAAAAGTAGCCCCGAGATTGCCCCTGGCTACCTGTCTTCGGTGACCAGAGTCCCTTCGAGGGTCTGGAATGCCCTGCTCTTGGCTGTTGGAAAAGCTGCAGGAGTGGCTCTGCCCAGCAGAGGGCGCTGCGCTGACAGGCCTTTGCCACAGTGTCGGTATTCACCAGGGTTTGCACACTTTAGTTGGGTGTTTGCACATTCTGGTTTAGGGCTTATAGGGTCTGCACTCCTGGCTACGGTGCTTACTCACTCTTAGTTGTGTGCTAGATGTCATACACTCTGCGGTGACAGTTGGGTTCCAGAGCCTTTGACTTTTGCCCCTTTCCTTTTTTTCCTTCATAACTTGAACCATCTTGTTCTGCATCATAAATTGAGGGGGAAATAAGGGAGGGAGGGTACTAAGACCAAACAGTCGTCTGAACATTGAGTAGAAATAAAAAATGATCAGACTTAAACACCAAATCCAAAGCTAAAGACAACAGAAACGATACCCAATCTACAAGCTAGATACAGAGGGGGCCATTTATACTAGCAACCTGGCAGGCAAAGGAGGGGGATATGGGATACATGCTGGGAACAGGGGTGGAGGGAGGACAACATTGATGGTGAGAATACCCCTGATTCAATGTCACTATGTACCTAAAATATTACTGTGAAAGATTTGTAATCCACTTTGGTCAAAATAAAAATTATTAAAAAAAAAAGAAAAGAAAAAAATTCTTGCCAAGATAAAAACGTTGTCTGATGGGGCCTGAAGAGATAGTACAGCGGTGTTTGCCTTGCAAGCATCTGATCCAGGACCAAAGGTGGTTGGGTTCGAATCCCGGTGTCCCATATGGTCCCCCGTGCCTGCCAGGAGCTATTTCTGAGCAGATAGCCAGGAGTAACCCCTGAGCACCGCCAGGTGTGGCCCCAAAACCAAACAAACAAACAAACAAAAAAACCCAACCCCCCCAAAAAAAACGTTGTCTGATGTGTGTTGTGTATGTTTTTTATACACTGATCAATAAAATCATGATATATATATATATATATATAAATAAATAAGAAAAAAGGCACATATAGGTGGTTCTGGGCATTGAACTTGTGGCCTCAAGCAAGATGAATGCTTTTAGTCATGAAGTCATGGCCAGAGCCTCTTATCTTATTTATTTTTAATTTTAAATATTTTGTTTTACTGTTCGATCCCCCAGTATCCCATATGGTCCACCAAGCCAGGAGCGACTTCTGGGCGCATAGCCAGGAGTAACCCCTGAGCGTCACCGGGTGTGGCCCAAAAACCAAAAAAAAAAAAAAAATTAATAGTGCAGATTACATGTTTTCAGTCATGTTCAGACATTCATGATCTTGATGTACACAGTTCCTTCATCTAAACTGGACTTCATCTAATCTACCCTCCCCTAAACTGGCCCCTTCCCCTCTTCCTTGTGTCTCTGAGTCACTGCTCAGTAGCCTACTCCCCCTCTGACCTGGGGTTTGTAGTTTGTACTCTAGTACCCAGGGTTTAAGGTTTGAAGAGAGTGTCTGTATCCTTGTCTTTTTTCTCCAAGGAAAGCAGAGGCATGAGATCATCACATGCTTGTCCTCCTGTCTCTGTTCATTTCACCCAGCATGACACCCTCCCTCATGTTTAATCCAAGTTGCAGCAAATGGCATGATTTCATTTTTCCTCATGGCTACACAGTAATCTGCTGTATATATATAACAACTTTTTTATTTGTACATCTGTCATTGGATGTCTGAGTTGTTTCCATGTCCTGGATGTTGTCCTAGATGTTGAAACGAACATAGGTCTGCACATACCCTTTCTGATCAATTCTTTGTGTTTTGTGGATGGATGCCAAGAAGTGGAATCTCTGAGTTCTCTGGGAGCTCTCTACTTACTTTTGGGAGAAGTTTCCATACTGTTCTCACAGAGGCTAAGTCAGACAACATTCCTTCCCACAGTAAATGTTTTTTTTTTTTTTTTTAACTGGCCCACCCTGTTTCATCTTTGCTATCCTGGAATCTGGGGACTGAGACAACATCCCTTAGACACCCACAGAATGGGGCTTTGGTACCACAAAGAATCTTTGAGGCTTTAGGTGTTCTCTGTCTTAGCGCCTCTATGATAGTTCACACTCTGGTTTTCAGTAAGAGCTGAATTTAGCGCACTGCACTCTCACATCATGGCAACCTTCGTGGAACTCAGTACCAAAGCCAAAATGCCCATCGTGGGCTTGAGCACATGGAAGTATCCTTCAGGTAAGGTCAAAGAAGCTGTGAAGGTGTCCATTGACATGGGCTATTGCCACATAATTGTAGACAATATATTATGTAGCAAGTCAGCCCCTGAAGAGGTTGACTGATAGAGGGATGGAGGATGAGGTCTTTCCCTTCTAGCTCGGAGCACGCGTCTGCCAGCCTGTCTAGCCGACAGTTCTGAGGTGAAACGGCGGGTAAACAGCTCGCAGACAGTCAGGCTCGTGGAAATATTCGCTTTATTTGGTGGACAAGACTGAAGTCCAAAGACTCAGCTTCAGTTCCAGCCAAAAAGCCTCGGCCTTACACAGATTCTTGTTTTTATCCACCAGAATCAGATACCACCCAATGGTGGGATCAGATACCAACCAATGGTGGAAGCAGAATCAGGTACTACCCTAGGGTGGGGGCAGAATGCCAGGTCACACCCTAGGGTAGGGCACAATCACCAATCAGTTTAGGGTGAGTAACATAGTAATCCCCTAAAATATTTACATACGGCCCGGAGAGATAGCACAGTGGTGTTTGCCTTGCAAGCAGCTGATCCAGGACCTAAGGTGGTTGGTTCGAATCCCGGTGACCCATATGGTCCCCCGTGCCTGCCAGGAGCTATTACTGAGCAAACAGCCAGGAGTAACCCCTGAGCACTGCCGGGTGTGGCCCAAAAACAAACAAAAAAAATTTACATACACAACACCACATTGTCTGTATTTATGTCTTCTAGAATGAGAATGAGGTGGGCGAAGCCATGCAAGAGAAAATCCAAGGCTGTGAAGAGGGAGAACCTCTTCATTGTCAGCAAGTTATGGTCCATCTTCTTTAAGAAACCCCTAGTGAAGCAAGCATATCAGAAGACACTCCGGGATCCAAAACTGGATTATTTGAACTTCTATTTTATCCACTGGCCACAAGGATTATGGGCCAGGGAGTTCTTTATAACCAAAGATGATAAAGAAAATATCATCCCCAGTAAAGTCAAATTCTTGGATGCCTGGGAGGCTATGGAAAAACTGGTGGGTGAGGGATTGTGAAAGCCCTTGGGGTCTCCAACTTCAACCTCCTCCAAATTGAAAAAATCTTGAACAAACATGGACTAAAAAACAAACCAGTGACTAACTAGGTTGAGTATCATCCTTACCTCATCCAGGACAAGCTGATCCAGTACTACAAATCCAAGGGCATTGTCCTCACTGCTTACAGCCCATTGGGTCCCCCAAAAGACCTTGGGTCAAGCCAGATGAATCTTTTTTGTTGGAGGATTCCAAAATAAAGGAGATTGCTGCAAAGCACAAAAAGACCATAGCCCAGATTCTGATCTGTTTCCATGTCCAGAGGAATATAGTCACAATCTCCACATCTGTAACCCCCTCAAGTATTATTGAAAAATTTAAGGTCTTTGACTCTAAATTGAGTGATGAAGACATGGCAATTATATTCAAACTTCAACAGAAACTGGAGGTTCTGCAACATAGAGGGCAGGTTTCTGTAAAATCACCCCACATACTTTATCCAACCCCAGGTGAACCACCCTTTAGGTTCCAATTCTTTTTCCTTTTTTTGTTTTTGGGCTACAGTCAGTGTCACTCAGCGGTTACTCCTGACTCTGCGCTCAGAAATACCTCCTGGCAGACTCTGGTGACCATATGAGATACTGAGGACTGAACTTGGGTCTGCCATGTGCAAGGCAGATGCCCTCCCTCACTGTGCTATGACTCTAACCCCAGGTGAATTAATCTGAATTAGGGTCACACATGAAATAATCCAAACCAGGCTGAGGATGAAACACGTATAGTCTGGCAGTTTTCTACTTCGTATGGAGAGCAAGCTATCTGCCAGAACTACCAATATTTATTGAGTATAGAGACCATTCCTGGGTGGGGCAGTAAGGACAGATAGCTCAGGCTATCCTGAGCCAGTCCCATCCAGGTTTACAAGTAAGACAGTCTCTGTTTTGGGGTAAATCCAAGTTCCAGGGGTCTCAAACTCAATTTACTTGAGGGCCGAAGGAGGCAAAGTTGGGGTGATCCTTGAGAGCAAAGTCAGTAGTAAGCCTTGAACATTGGGGGGGGGGTGACCCAAAAAACTAAAACAAAACAAAACAAAAAAAGATTCCTCTAGGGCAGGGCCACAAAATGTTGTACGGAGGGCTGTTTGTGGCCCATGGGCCACGAGTTTGAAACCCCTAACAGACAAACATACAAAGGAGCCAGTTAATCTTTGTTTTAGGTAAAATAAAGTATAACCTAACAGTCTCAGAAAAATAGTACCCCTTCCATGAAGAATATTGAAGTTGGATCTCTGACATGATGATGATCCCTCAGAATCCCCCATCCCACCCCCTTCGCACCTAAAGTGAATTCTCTGCCAAAGTCCTGTTTTCTTCAAGAAAACTTGAAGTCCTAAGCCAGTGCTTCTCAAATAGTGGGTGGGGATCGCCCTCCAGGGGGGGGGCTCGAAGCTCTGTAAAGGGGGGAGCGTTTGACCTTGGCAAGCACTGTCATAACAAGCTAAGCCCCGTGTTTATGTCTCTGTATGTCTCTGGAGCTGAGAGTTGCTGTGTCCTGCTTCAAACCCCGCTTCGAAAAGCTATGCATTGCAAAACGTGTAGCCATTAATTCAGACATCACCTCTGATTAAAAAATCAGCTCAATTTATTTATTTATTTATTTATTTATTTATTTATTTATTTATTTATTTATTTATTTATTTTTTGGTTTTTGGGCCACACCCGGTAACGCTCAGGGGTTACTCCTGGCTATGTGCTCAGAAGTTGCTCCTGGCTTGGGGGACCATATGGGACACGGGGGATCAAACCGCGGTCCGTCCAAGGCTAGCGCAGGCAAGGCAGTCACCTTACCTTTAGCGCCACCGCCCGGCCCAGCTCAAATTATTTTATATATTTTTGTTTTGCAGGTTAAAGTTTTTTTTTTTTTCTTTTTTAATAAAGATACTATTTGGGGGCCGGAGAGATAGCATGGAGGTAAGGCGTTTGCCTTTCATGCAGGAGGTCATCGGTTCGAATCCCGGCGCCCCATATGGTCCCCTGTGCCTGCCAGGAGCAATTTCTGAGCCTGGAGCCAGGAATAACCCCTGAGCACTGCCAGGTGTGACCCAAAAACCAAAAAAAAAAAAAAAAAAAAAAATAAAGATACTATTTACAGTCGTGCAGGGGGCACGAAAAATGTTTTCTTCTTCCTAGGGGGACATGACAGAAAATAATTGAGAAACACTATCCTAAGCTGTGTTGTTTCTAGAGAGATATGGTCAACCCAGAGCAAACTTGGATAGAGAGATTTAACTCAGAGAAGCAAATAAAGGTTGTTTTTTTTCTCCCTCTCACCCACCATTTGTTTGGTTTGACTACAGAGAACCCTACTAGGACCAAGGTCACAAAGAGTAAAAGAAATAAATAATATTAATGACCCCAAAAAAATAGAGCTGAACTAGTGGTGAAAAGATGTGTAGGGATGTGGCTCTATGGACATTCTTTTGACCATCTTAGTGACTTTAGGTTCATTCCTGGCTTTTCTGGGGTGATAGTGTTCATGATGCATGTCCCTGTTCTTGTCACTTCATGCTTTGGAATATCCAGCACAGCCCATAGAATATAGATGGTCTTCTGTGGGTACTTTGGCACTTATGCCTGCTACTCCTGGGATTTGCTTGGAATGGACCCTAATCCTCTATCCATTAACTCTGTAAAAATTGCTTGGTCATTTCCTTTGTACCTGTTGGAACAAAAATTGATGGGTGGCCAAAGCTTTGAGCATTTTAGTGTTGTCCCTCTTGTAATGAGATTCCTTTAAAAATAAATGTTTTTCTCCTTTGAAACTCTTATGTTCTCCTTCATTCAGCTGTTTATTAATGTCAGATGCTTAGAACTCAGATTAGACTTTCTTACAATGGTCTCTGATTAAATCCCAATAAAAGCTCAGTCAGGAAAATTCTTAATATAAGGCATGCTAACTAACTCTTGGAAGCCCAATTTACATTTTTTAAATCTTTAAACTAATTCAAGTATTATGTCTTGAAATAAAAGCTTTATGGGTACTTTGGCAAAATTGTAACAATGCTAAAATTAAAACCCTTGCACTCTGGTAGTTTGGCTTTTTCCTTCATTACACTCCTACTTTCTAAAAATGATTTGAGACAATGTGCCATAAATAAGTCTTTAAAACCACTGAAATAAAAGAACAAGGATGAAGATGAAACAATGAAGGGCATTGAATATTTATTCCAGAAAACTGAAAACTGAGCAAAATGTCTACTTTTAGGTCCAAGGCTTAATTTCATGTATCCCAGAACTGAGGTAGAAAGAAAATGAGGCCAGGTTACATCTCTCTCCTTATCTTTAGGAACGAGGGTCCAGAGCAAATGCCATCCACATGTGTAAGCCTAGAAGAAGTCTGGAATCAATCTTGGTGATGCTAACCAGGAGAGTGGGCCTTGCTTAAACCAAGCAAAATGCTCTTTATTTAGTATCTGTATACACGTTTGCTTTATAACTCTTCTTTTTTTTAAATGTATTAAATTTTATTTTGCTTATAAGTATCACTAGTTACAGTCTTGCCAAGGTCCCGGCTGAGCAGGGGCAGTTAGGCGCTAGGGCTCCTGAGGGGACTTGATTCCAATGTTGTATTCCAAGGGAACACTACACACTGGTGGTGGTGGGAAGAGGCACTGGCTCTAGGAAGACATTGGGCTTAGGTTGTGGTGACTTGGCCTCATAGGCTCGTGGCTGCTACACAACACCATCACCTCAGACCCCAGCACACTCTGCAAAGGCCTGCCCAGGAGCAACATGGCAAACACCCTGTAGTCAAATCTCCTCCCAGACAAGGCCAAGTGGTTGGGGACATGATGTCTGAGAGTTGAGATCTGGGGGACAAAAAAGAAGTGGGGGTAGGCAGGGGTAACTGGGTCAGGCTGGGTCCCCACTTCCTCTGAGGTAGACATACTTTTCAAAGGAGTAGGTAATGGGATAGGCACCGGGGATGGGGACTCTACCTGGTACTCCAGGGGGGCCATGCTTGCCTCAGGCAATAGGATTTGCTGATGACCAACTGGGCCTACAGTATGTCTTGCTTCAGGGACTTCATCCTGTTCGCCCTCTACGTGGTGTTTCAAAAACTTTCTGATGAGTTGGGTGGGCATGACAGAGCTTAGAAATAGCCAGAGATATATAAAAATGTTGCAAAGTAAAAATGGCCAGTCTTATAGAAGCCCCTGGGTTTTGTTTGTCTTATGGTTTTGTTTGTTTATATGGACCACACCTGTTGGTGCTCAGGGTTTTTTCCTGGCTCTGATCTCGAGTTGCTCCTGGTGGTACTCAAAGGACCATATGAGGTATCAGAGATCAAACCTGGGTTGGTTGTATGTAAGGCAAAAGCCCCACCCGCTGTTCTATTGCTCTGAGCCCTCCACTGGGTTTTGTTAGGAATTTGGAAAAGTCATAACTGAGCTGAGGTTCCTAGTGGAATCTGAACTCTGGGTGTTCTGGATAGTTGGGTGCATAGAAGAGAATCTACATGTGCGTGGAGTGTTCTAGACATTTTTGTTGTTGTTTTGGAACAGTATCTGGCAGTGCTCAGGGGTTACTCCTAGTTATGCACTCAAGAATTAGTACTGGTGCACAACAATAACAACCTGCTTTAAAGACTGAGCTCTCTGCATCACCCTCTAATTGTGAGTGAAACTAAAGGGTGCTCCGCATCATCCTGACTCTTATATAGGATATGGACATATTCCGAGATCCTTAGCTACAGAAACCTGACACCAACAACAGTGACTGTGAAAAATAAAAGTGTATTGGCACTACAGACAATGACTTGGGTTGGACAAACTAATATGCCTGAAGCCTAGAGTTGGTCTTATGCCAGAAAACTTCAGGGTGTAAGGTTTCCTTGTATTTAGGCCAAGGTTTTTTTTTTTTTTCCATGTCCCCTATATTTTGCTGGGCCTATGCAAACAATTTTCACACTAACACAGTCTTTGCTGTGGTCCTTTGACTCATTCTTTTTTTTTTTTTTTGGTTTTTGGGTCACACCCGGCAGTGCTCAGGGGTTATTCCTGGCTCCAGGCTCAGAAATTGCCCCTGGCAGGCACAGGGGACCATATGGGATGCCGGGATTCGAACCGATGACCTCCTGCATGAAAGGCAAACGCCTTACCTCCATGCTATCTCTCCGGCCCCATCATTCTTAATGAATTATTGTATTATGATCAATTGTGTCAACAATACTACAGCTTTTAATGTTAAAGGAGTTGTATAAATTTTGTGGCTTTGGATTGCTTTGTGTAAGAAATATTATAATGTAGTACAATCTGGGGGCTCGAGGGACAAAGTAAATGTACATGTTAAAATAAATTAAAAAACAACTTCAAAAAAAAGAATTAGTACTGATGGGCTTGGGGGACCATATGAAATATGGGGGATCCAACCTGGATTAGCTCTAAAGGCCCTCCCTGTTGTACCTTACTGTTCAACACTGTTTTTTTGAAATAGTTTCTTTAAAATAGCTTTTTTTTTTTTTTTTAAATCATTTGCTGCAATATTTCCGGCTTGACTTTAGGTCTTGGTTCCTGAGAAGCCATGACTGAGCCTGTAGAGCCATTCCAGTTGTCCCAGTTGGACTTGAGTCTCTGGTACATTTGTGGTTCCTTCTGCTCATTTTGAGCAGTTACACCTTTTTCCATCTCTCACTCTGAAATTTCTGCTCTAAAAACTGGTGGGCCAGCTGGGTAGCTTGTGAGCAGGAGTCACGTTAGCTGCATTACAGCTTCTGACAGCTTCCCCATCACCGCCCTCCCCTTTCGTCCTCCTCACACGCCTCTTTGAGCTTCTTTAGCATCAGTCTCGAAGAGGCTGCCTGCAGCTGGCAAGCTTTTTCTCTTTCCCTGGAGCTTTACGGACACCCACAGTGCTCAGGAATATCATCCCCTAACTTGAAGGAGAACTGTGACATGCCTGGGTGGGGCATGCCTTCCATCAGTATTCCTAGACAGGGAGTAAAGGAACCTGGAACCCCACCCTGGTTGAGTGTCCATCCTATAGCAGAAGGTTGCAGATTTGACCCTCTAGTGCTGACCATGTGCTGGATGCAATCACAGTTGCATGATGCTGTTTGAGAGCCAGTGAGAACAGCATTACAGGTGCTTCTACAATGAATGAATATTGCAGACCCAGAGAATTTTTTTTTTTTTTTTGAGCCATATCTGGTGATACTCAGGGTTTACTCCTGAGTAGGTAGGATGATTACCTGGCATGCACCTACCTGTGTTCTGTCTTTAGCACTCCATATAGTTTCCTAAATCCTGCCAAGAGTGATACCTGCAGAGTGTAGAGCCAAAAGTAATTTTTGAGTATTACTGGGTGTGGCCCCCCAAAGCAAAACAATAAATAAGCTTCTTATCATCATTTAACAGGAAGACAATGAGTCTCAGAGACATTGTGAGTCTTTTCCAGGCCACCCAGCCCATCTGCAGGACAAATGTCACTAGAGGCCTGACTAATTCCTAGTCGCTGTTCTGAATCACTTCAACTGAGGCAGAAATTTATTTATTTTTTTATTTTAAATTAAAAATATAATTATTAAATTTTTAATTGAATCACGTGAAAAATCCAATACCCATTTCTTCACCAGTGCACATTTCTCACCACCAATATCATCAATTTCTTGCTAACAAATCCTCACCCCTACGCAACCTGTGGCAGTATTCCCTTCCCCCCTTCTTCATTATTTTTTTTGTGACACTGTGATTTGCAATATTGTTACTGAAGGGGTATCATGTGTATCACTTTACCTCCTTTCTGCACCCAGTTCTTGTCCAGAGTGATCATTTCCAACTATCATAGTCATAGTAAACCCTTCTCAGAGGCAGCAATTTATTTCTCAGCTGATTCCAGTTCTTGGTCTGTTCCTGGTTTTCTTGGTTTTCTTGGGCACCCAGCAACTTCCTCACAGGAATTGTCCTGTGTGCCCCTGAGTTTGCTTTTTTGATTTAACTTAGTGAAGGCATAACAGCATCCTGAGGAGCCCTCTGCATTTGCTCATAATGATGTTCACCCACACTCTTAATGCTAGCTTCATAGCACTTATCAATGCTTTCCTTGTTTGAAGTTGCCCTAAAATATTTTTCAATTTTCGGTCTGCTGGTCTTGGATCTTCCCACCTGCACATGTTAAATTTGTTCTGCTATGGGCGAGGCATAAGTTCCTTTATGGATTCTGTTGGGAAGTTACCAGACTGTGTGTGTGGGTGGACCTGATGTTTGTGGTGGTGAGAACTGATTTCATTTTTTGTCTGATTTGTTTCTAGTTTTGTCCCTTCCCTTCCCTTCTTCTTCCCTTCCCTTCTCTTCCCTTCTTCTTCCTTTTCCTTCCCTTCTCCTTCTTCTTCCCTTCCCTTCTCCTTCTTCTTCCCTTCCCTGCTCCTTCCCTTCTCCTTCTTCTTCCCTTCCCTTCTCCTTCTCCTTCCCTTCCCCTTTCCCTTCCCCTTCCCTTCTCCTTCTTCTTCCCTTCCCTTCTCCTTCTCCTTCCCTTCCCCTTTCCCTTCCCCTTCCCTTCTCCTCCTTTTCCTTCCTTTCCCTTCCCCTTCCCCTTCCCCTTTCCCTTCCTCTTTCCCTTCCCTTCCCTTTTCCCTTCCCTTTTCCCTTCCCTTCCCTTCTCTCACAATTCCTTCCCATATTCCTTGTCTTTCTCCTGAGATAGAAGTTCCTGGGGTTATATTATAGAATGTTATGGCACCTTCCCTAAAACATTGCCCTTCTTTTGGTAGTGATACACATTTACACTGGAGGCTTTGCCTCCCTCTGACCTGGATAGCCCAGAGAGTAGGAATATATCACTTAGCTTAATTTAGATTAATCCCTGCCTACTCTTCCTAGTTGATGATGGGCTCTATAAATTGAAAGAGAGTATTCTTCTCATTTCTGGAAATGATGCTCTTTAGTTCTTCCATACAATTACTGTGAAGCAAGTCAAACTTGTCTCTTTAGGACCTAGAGGTGTCAGTTAGTCTCTCTGATGGTTTACTGGCACCCCACACCTTGTAGAGTCTCCTAGATGGATGAGTAAGAACATTAGGATCCTATGAGAGTAGTGGTGCATGATCTCTCGAGGCTTTGCATTCACTCTGCTCATCTGGAGTTCTGGCATTGAGTAAATCCAGGCACCATATTGAAAAAATTCTTGAAGCTTCAGTGAAGATTTTTAACATGGAGAGTAATGAATGTGCCACCCATTGCCTTTTAGCCATGTGAGCCAACTACCTCAGAGGTGAGTCCCTCAGCCCTCTGTGACTGTTACATGAGCTCACAGATATGAAGTCATCATAAGAGATGACTCCCAGCTGACTCCTAGATGGTTCCAGAATCCTTACACTGCTTACTTCGGACTATGTGAACTGATCATCCTTGTCTTGAAGCACTAAGTTTGGTAGCATTTGTTGCCCCTCAAATAAATAATAAATACTAGAGGTGGAAAGACTATAACATGAAAAGTTCTTCTCTTTCTAAATAAAACTTATTTTGCTTAAATTGTCTCACTCCAAGTAGATGATACCTTGTATTCAACTTGGGGTGAATTACCTTTGTAAGGTAAGACAGTGACACTGAAGAAAGGAAGATATAATTTTTTTTGGTCATTATCATATGTGCAGGTCAAGAGAAAAAATTATTTTTATTTATTTATTTATTTTTAGTTTTTGGGTCACACCTGGCAGCACTCAGGGGCTACTCCTGGCTCTATGCTCCGAAATCGCCCCTGGCAGGCGCAGGGAACCATATGGGTGCTGGGATTCGAACCACCGACCTTCTGCATACAAGACAAATGCCTTATATCTATGCTATCTCTCCAGCCCCAAGAAATTATTTTTATTATTAAAGACACTTTGTTTTTCTAACTTCCTAATTGAGGTAAAAACTCTGAAATAATGGGGCATATGAATGTAAATTAGAAGAAAGAAAAGAAGTCACAAGAGTGGAAAGTTGATCCTGAATGGATGGGGGATCATGTTCCTGACCTACGGCAGCTGAGCAATTGAACTAATGAGTTAATATAAACAAAATGTCCACACTCACAAGTCCAGAAACCAGACTCTGAAATCAAGATGCAGCAGGAAGTTCCTTGGAGACAGGGAGAAACTGTTGGATGTCCCTGTACTCATGGGTCACTCAGCAGTCCCTGAGATATGTCATTGTGGTGTCTGTTCTCTCATCACATGCTTCTTTTCCTGTGTGTCTTCACATCTTCTAATAGGACCAAGCCATTGACTATCACAGCTGCATCATTGAATAAGTTCTTTTACTGAGATTCTGTGTGGATCTGACTGGGGTAGGGTTCACAAGCTGACTCTGCTTTTCGCTTTCTTGTTCATAAGTATTTTTCAACTTAAAAACTTTTATTAGATGCAGTTTACAGAAATAAGTTAAAGTCAAATTTGGTGATAATTTTACTTTTTCATACTTGAGGTAACATTAGTTTCTAGTATATATATGTTTTTCTTTCTGGTATAATCTCATACCCCAAAACATATTACCACAGTACAACCAAGACTTGAGGTACCCATTTCCCTCAGCATGGGCCCATTCTACTTTCATCTCTCTCTTGTCCCCATTGTTCTGAGGTCAGAGGCCAAGGGTTTGCCTTCATTTGGTTTTGTCTTTTGCCTTTATTTCTGGTGTTTTTCTCTTCCTGGATTATTTTGCTTAAATGTACTCACTCCATATCCATTCATGTACAGAATACAAGAGTTCATTGTTAATGTTTGTTCCTTTTTGAACTCTGCTCTGAAGGATATAAATTAAGTGCCCTATCCACTGTATTCTCTCTCTGGTCTAAGTACGATTTTATTATGTATCTAGACTACAACTCTTTACCCACTTCTCTGATTTTGACACTTTCGTTATTTCCAGATCTTGCCTCTAATAAATAGAACTACAATGTACATAGGTATACATTTATTTTTTAAAATTAGTGTTTTTATGTTACTTAGGTAGATGCTTAGAAGTTGGAGTAGCTGGATCCTATGGTAGATTTATTGTTATATATATGCTTATTATTATTATTTTGGTTTTTAGACCAAGCTGGATTATGCTCAGGGCTCACTCAGGCTCTACACTCAGGGATCATTCCTGATAGGGCTTGGGGGGAACCATAAAGGGTGCCAGGGATCAAACACAGTTGAGCTACACTTTGCCCATTGAACTGTCTCTCCAGTCCTATTTCTCATATTTTTAAGGAACTATTCTATAGAAGTAATACCTGTTTATATCCCCACTAATGGTTTGTGGATGTTGTTGTGTTTTATAGTGTTTATTAACTTAACAGCTATCTATTGAATGCCTATTGAATGAGTTATTAGGGAGAGAGTAATGAAGGGGATAGATACAGCAAGCATCCTGTGAGAGCCTTCTGCTCAGAGGAGAGCCATTAAATAAGAAGGTGGCTGGTACGATGACAGTGACCAAAGGGTGCATAAAATGATGTTGCTTGGGAAGAGTCTTAAACCACTGAAGGTGGGATGGTGTGGTGAGGCAGTGATCAATAGTCCCTTTGTAGAGGGGAACGAAGTGAAAATCAGGACATATAAGCTTATGCAGGTGAAGAAAGCAAATTTCCCTGTAGAAGGCTATAGGGAAATAGTGTGTGCCGAACCTGGAAAGCAAATCCCATTATACCCTAATGTCCCTTCACCCCCACTCCAATGAGACAGCGCCCTCTTCCTCTGGTCTCCCTGAGGGCTTTGGGCAGGGGGTGAGAAGGAGGTAGGGTGAAGGTGGGGGCTCTGTTCTGAGCCTCTTGCCTACACAGTATTTTCTAACTGTTTCCTCCCTTTAACTGTGCTCTATTTTCTGCTACCTAGCAAGCTGATTGTTTGGCATTTCAGTCGATAATTTATTTGCCACTGAATGGCAGAAGGCCACTTTTCTCTGGAAAACATTTCGAGCATTGTGCACATTCAGTGTTAGTAAGAAGAGAAAACTTTATAATTTTTATTTTCTCTATTCATCAGCATAGAGAACATTCTATTTTTTATTTTAGTTGTGGGGTCTATACTTGGTGTTCAGAGTCTCCTGGCCACACCCGGCAGTGCTCAGGAGGCAGTTTGGGTCCCGGAATCACAGCCATTGTCTTGCATGTGCTAAGCATAAGCTATATACCACGAGCCACATTCCTGGCCCAGAAAGATTATTTTCTTCTTCTTCTTCTTCTTCTTCTTCTTCTTCTTCTTCTTCTTCTTCTTCTTCTTCTTCTTCTTCTTCTTCTTCTTCTTCTTCTTCTTCTTCTTCTTCTTCTTCTTCTTCTTCTTCTTCTTCTTCTTCTTCTTCTTCTTCTTCTTCTTCTTCTTCCTCCTCCTCCTCCTCCTCCTTCTTTTTTGTAAATAAGTTTCTTTTAGAATAAAAGAGACTTACCAATAACATTTCCAAATATCACAATTTAAAAAAGAACTGTAACAAGATTGGGCTGCTTCTTCGGAAAACTTGAGTGAATTCTAACCGTATGGCTTTTTTTTCCTTTTTGCAAGGTTAGTGAAATAAACAGTTAAAGCAGCATAATTAGAGATTTTAGAGCTTTGAAAAACTGCGGAGGTCATCAAAATTTTGACAGATCATTCCCCATGCCTTTATTTCACATAAAAGGAAAATGGAATCTGAAAACATCTAAGTAAGAATCTCTCTGAGTCCAAGAACTCAAAACTCCTCTTCCTCTAAAATCGCTATTTGATTGATGTTAAGGCTGAGATCTCTGTCATACTTTGCCCTTAGCTGTGTTCCTATGCCTGATCCCCTTTTCTACATTTTTCCTTATTAGCTGCCTCCCTTAACTTACAAGACACCCCACACCATCCTGGTTTCATGGTAAGGATCTCAGAGAAATGAGGTCATCTTAGATCAGGACCAAAGGACAGCCCGGCTTTCAACCTCCAGTTCAGACTCCAGAGTCCTCCCCCAAAGGTTATGCCTGTCTTAAACATACAGAAAAGAAAAAAAATATTGTAAAGCCGTTTTCCTTCGTTGTCTTCTGTCTAAAAATAGGGTGACAGAGGAACCGTGGGATAAGCAGCCAGAGCAGGGAAAAGTCTGTTGCCACAGTAACCAATGAGCCATTTCGTTGCATTTGCCTTGTCTGTGTGGTTCTGGGAGCTTTTCTCCCCCTTTTCTTCATGGGTGCGTGGGGTGGGGTGGGTGGAGGGGGCATTTTTGATTATGTAATCTGGAATCCTCATCCTTACTTCCTGGCTTCCTGAAAGTGTTCTAGGCACTTCCCTAATCCCCGACCCCCTGCAGATTGCAAAGGGTTCTTTGGTTTTGCTGGGCATAGAGGAATGATGGGGGTCACACCACCTGCACGGAGTAGTGATTTCCTTGAACATATTCTCCCACTGGGACACCCTAAGTTCATGCTACTCTTTCCTCCTTCTGCTCTGAGTAAGACCTGCTGGCTGCGTTCCAGCACCCCAGAGGCAGCCAGAGCTGGAGGAGAGAAAAGGCTCCACCTGGGGAACACATGGCAGGTACCTCCTAGGGAGGCCCCCAGGCACTGCTAGCTCTACTCTGTTGCCCAGTATCCTGCATAGCTGGGTGTTAAGAGCAGAGAGTCAAGGTTTGGGAAGCAGAAAACTTTTGGGCTCCAAACTCATCCTGTGAACTCATAATTATTTGACACCCCTGGAGCCTCCCCAAGCATCTGTTTATATGTCCTCCCAAATCAATGCCAATATCTTGCCTACTTTCCTACTGCCCCATCCATCCTTCCTTCCTTCCAATCCCCTCAACTCAGATCTCTGGTTGTCTATTGCAGGCTCATTACTGGGACATCTTTTGAGGGGTCATTCTCCTGTCTCCTCTCTCTTCCCAAGGATTCTTTTCTCCTCAGCACCCCCCCTTGCTTTAGAGCACAACATGAACATGTGTTGAGGGTCTCCCAGAGGGTTAAAAAGGCTCATGAATCTCCAATCTTTGCCCCCTATTAGGAAGAGCAGACATGACAGGTCCATGAAAAGCTGTTAGGTGTTGTATTTTTAGAAATCACTTTTCTTTTTCTTTTCTTTTCTTTTTCTTTCTTTCCTTTTTTTTTGTTTTTGACCACACCCAATGGTGCTCAGGGGTTACTCCTGGCTCTGCACTCAGAAATCACTTCTGGCTAGGGGAACCATATGGAATGCCGGGGATCAAACTTTGGTTTGTACCAGATCATCTGCATCCAAGGCACAAGCCCTACCACTGTGCTATCACTTGGGCCCCTAGAAATCACTTTTTTAGTGGCAGAGATGGAAATCCAACTTGAAATCATCTTAGTAATAGAATAAATCAGCTCAAGTTTGTAGGAAGCCAAGGAACCCAAAGGTACCCCAGATATTCAGTGACTAGTAACTCTCATTCCTGAACTCCATTGGTCTCTGCCCAGCTTTATCCTCACTGCAGACATGCACTCTAAATAATAGTGTGGACTGAGTGGATACAAAGATCTAACAGACCAGATACCTTTTCTTTCAACACCAAATAGGAAAGTCCAAGAAAAATGCTTTGTTGAGCTTTCTTCAAGTTTTCAGTTCATGTGGGACCATTCTAGTTGGCCCTGAGAATAGGGTGCCTACATTGACTTATGTTGGAGGGGAGAAGTGTTATCTGACATGAGTCTGAGAATGGGTTTTACAAAGGAAGGTAGGTGAAAGACAGTAAACACAGAAGTGATCTTCAGTGCAATAGCCTACTGCCAACTACTCAGAGAGACCCAGAAGTGGGGGTAGAGCAAGAATTCTGCTGTCTCTAAGAGAGGTGTGTGTGTGTGTGTGTGTGTGTGTGTGTGTGTGTGTGTGTGTGTGGTGTGTGTGTGTGTGTGTGTGTGTGTGTGTGTGTGTGTGTGTGTGGCTTTAGGGCTACTTTGGGCAGTGTTCAAGGGCTAAAGCAATCTCTGTGTTCACGAGTGACTCCTGGTGTTTTTAGGGTCCATATGTGTTGCCAAGGATATGAACCATGGTTGTGGCATCTACATGTAAGTGCCTTTGCTTCTGAATATTTCTCTGGTTTTATTGATTCAGAATGACATGGAGGTTCTGGTCCTCAGGGAGCTCTGCAGTCCATGTGGGAGGAGGCCTACCACTGAGCATGCAAGCAGAATTTTCATAAGGGATGATCCCTTTATATATGGCTGGTTTCTCTGTATTGTCTGTATGAGGGCAGGCTAGACTGTTGGGGTTTCTGCCATTGCATGCTCTGATGTTACATCACAAGGAATTACCTAATATCACATTTTTGAGAACAAGTTTGATGGTAAAAAAATAAAGTGAGAGAGATTGATCGTGGGGATCCTTACAACACGAGGGGAATCCAGAGAGGATTGAATGTGGAAACTCACTTCCCACATCCTAGATCCCATGAATTGCTTCCTCTGCACCCCATCTAAGATGGGGATCTGGTGGGAACCCATGAGTGTTTTAGTAGTTGCTGCTAGTACTCTGAAGATGAAAGACAAAGAGAGAGGAGAGAAAGAAGGAAATGGAGGGGAGAGAAAAGACTTTGGAAATGATGACTCAAAGGGAATTTGATTTCTAGATTTTTCCATTATGTTTATTCTTACTCTATACTTGTTTGGTCATAGACCCATCCTCTTTAGCTACAGGCCTCCTGTCAAGTTTAGAATGTGGGTTTCCTAAACCATGTTTTAGAAAATACTGTTGGTGATAGCTATAACATAAACCATGATCCAAAGAAAGAACTTTAGAAATGTCATAATACTTTCAACAAATTAATCTTTTAATTTAAAGATCATTGTAGTTGCTAATGCATTTGTCAGTAATAATAGAGGCATCCTGTTTCCTTTTGTCAAATTTCTCCATAATTGGTCTCATCACTGACATGACAGGTCCAGATACCCAGAATTTTATCTGCACAAGCTCCAGCTTCTCCTGCCTTCATCCCCACCTACTTTGTCCCCAGAAACTCCTCGTCCAATCTCTGTTTTTCTAAATCATTTCAGGAATGTTATATAAATGGAGCCATGCAATATTCAACCTTGTGGAACTGGCTTTTTATCACTCAGCATAATTCTCTGGAGAATTATGTATGCTCATGGCCGGTTCATTTTCACTGCTGAGGACTGTTCTATTGGTTTGTACCTATCACAGTGGGATTGTTTATTCCTGGAAGGGCTTTTGGGTTATTTCCAGTTGAGGTGACTATGAAGAATGTACCAATAATGTTCATAGACAAGTTTTTTTTTAAACACATATTATTGCTCTGATACAAATGTCCAGATTGCAATTGCTTGGGTCATGTGGTGCTCAGCTGTTTAAGCTTTAGAGTTCTCTGTGTTCCTCCAGATATTCGTGTTCTGTTGGTTTGCAAATATTTTCTCAGTCCATAGCTTTTCCTTCTTTTAACATAGCATTTCTCAGAGTGAACCTTAAATTCTTGCAAAATCAAAGGTATCCATTTGGCCTTATGGATTATACTTTTGGTGTCAGGTAAAAGAATGCTTTGTGTAGCTCTTGATCCTGAAGATTTTTCACCTAGAAAGGTTTTCTAGCTGTTTTTGATATTTAAGCCTGTGATCCACTTTGAATGAATTTTTATGTAAGATGAGAGGTTGAGATTTCTTCTTACTTTTTTCTTTTGGATGTTTGATTATATATGAACCATTTGTTGAAAAATCAGTCTCAGGTCCCCCACCCTGCCTTGAGTTGCTTTGTTTTCTTGCACCTTTGCTAAAAAATCTATAGGGAATATTCGTGGAAGTCTGTTTCTGTATTTTCTCTCCTATTTCACTGGTTTATGTGTCCAACTTTGCTAGAACCATAATCTTGATTACTGTAGTCAGATGGTAAATATTGAAACCAGGTACACTGATTTCTCCCAATGTTTTGAACTGAATATGTGTCATCCCTACCCAGTTTTCTCTGTTCCCACTGTCTCCCCAGTGCCACTATATTTGGAAATGGACTTATAAGAAAGTAAATGAGGTCATTAGGGTGGGCCCCCAGCTCCTATAGAAAATTTTTTTTTATTTTTCGGGTCACACTCAGCAGTGCTCAGGGGTTACTCCTGGCTCTGCACTTAGAAATTGCTCCTGGCAGGCAGTGGGGACCATATGGGATGCTGGGATTCGAATCACCATCTGTCCTGGGTCAGCTTCATGCAAGGAAAACGCCCTACTGCTGTGCTATTTCTCTGGCCCTCCTATAGAATTTGTGTCCTCATAATAATTACAATAAAGAGCTTGCTCCCTTTTCATTTTCCCTTTGCTCTTTGCACATGCAGATGAAGAGCTGTGAGAACACAGGGAAGAGATCTTCTTTAGGAAGAGATCTTCTAGAAACGCCTATAGACCTCCTAACCTCTAAACAGTATTTTCCCCTAAAGTCTGCAATACTATCTCCTAAGCGTGCTGGAACAATACAGTGGCTTAGGGTGCGATTTCTGGTAAGGGGAGGGGTGCTGAGTGATTATTTTTTTGGCTGAAAAGATGATGAGAAGTCAGGTACATTTAAGAATCTCTGCAGAGCTATGAGAAAATCTATTTTTGTTGTTAACATCAGCATTTCTCTACTGGAGTTCCAGATGATACTTTGTGGGTTCTCAGCATATTTCAAGTGGCTCCAACTTTGTCGATAGGGGGCCTTATCACCAATGTAGGGACCAATCAGTAGGATGGGTATAGAGGGTGTATGAGAGTATACAGTAGGGAATTAGGTCTGAAGGAAGTCAAGGTTGAAGAAGTCTGAGGAACAACTGGTCTAACCTACTTGAGTAGATGATGCTTTGCTAAGCCCGTTCTGCTTTATTCTTCCTTTTAAAAGTTTGGACTCTTATAGGTCCTTTGCTTTTATACATATTTTAGAATTATGCCACCTTTACCTACAAAACAATCTTAATGACTTTTTTGCTTGTTTGGGGGTCACATTCAGCAGTGTTCAGGTCTTACTCTGACTCTAAGATCTAACACCATTCTAATGATTGAAAGTGTTGGATGCCTCGTTACAACCTGGAGAGGATAGAAAATTTAGGCTTCCAGGAGTCAGAAAGATAATACAGATTCAGGTGTATGCTTCACATATCCATACCCTGGTTTGGATACTTCATTGAACCTCTCACAGTTGGTTGAGATGTATTGTATGTTTGACCCCCAGTCCGCTGAACACTCCTTTGGGACCATCTCTTAGCTCCCTTTACTACCCTGACTTTTGGAGTTTTGTTTTTGTTTTTGTTTTTTAACTTTTGGAGTTTTAATTAGTCAATGGATGGGTAAAAGTTTCAGGCCTTGCTGAACTACCCCTTTCCTGGTCCTTTATTTGGGGCTCGCTCTGTTTGCATTTAGTCGTGACTTAGTGTGACCAACTTTTTTAGTCCCAGCTACTGGAGGTGAAATGAAAACCCAGGAATTCATCTCTGCATTGCTCCTGAGTCTTTAGTCTCCATTGATCCATGCTCTTATGCTTTACACTCTGCTTAGCTGTACCGTGTTGTAGGAGTTGGAGGCATGTGAATTCAATCTTACTAGAACTGAAATCTTCAATAGACTTTTAATAGACAAGGAAGTAGAAGTTCAGAGAGGTTAAATGAGCAACTGAACGTAGAACAGCTACATTCCTGAGCAAGAGGGGATTAAAATCCAATCTCCTTCTTTGTCAAAATATGTCTGTTTCATTTCCTCAAGCCATCTGAATTCTTACCCAAGAGATACAGGTAAAAATCTCTCCCTAATTCTGATAGTGCTCACAAAACTCAGGATATTTAAGAAGGCTGAATGATGAAATGGTTTGTGACCCATGATTTAAGGCAACAGCACTTTTTCTTTTTAGATATGAATAGCAGCTGTCAGTGATTTGCTATTTGCTTAAAATGAGGGGACATTTGGGAATGAACCCAAATGTAGTGTCTAGAAATAATATGCTTTTTAATTTTTTTTACTGTCAAGCTTAATTTTGGGCTCATAATCTCACAGCAGACTTTTGAGACTTCTTTCTAGTTATATCACTCATTGAATTTTATTTTTATTTTTATATTTCTGATTTCACCCAACATCTAGGAAGCATCATTTGTTAATGATGCTTTATCTCCTCCTTTCTCTTTATCTCCTCACTCTTCATCTCTCTCCCTCCTACATATGTACATAAAGTGGAATAATAAGGACCTTTGAGATTTGGACATTTTCAGAGCAGGTTATTCAGGGAGAAAACAGTGTTTTCTCTTTTTGCCCCCAGGCAGAAAGAATCTCTGATTTTCTATCCGCATAATTGTAACTGCTGGTGTAAATAATGTTGGTATTTGTATTTAGAAGAGATTTATTTGTTGCTTAGAAGCTGGATCTATATTGGCTTATTATTACTATTAACTAATACTATTTTGGGCTTCCCAAGCAATGTTCAGGAGACCCACAGCACCCGCAGTTCTTGGGCAATAGTTTTTGACCATTGGCCCAGGCCTGATATGCAATGTGTGGGTTCAACAGTAGGAAGCTGGGGCCATACTTGTGGTGCTGGGAGACCAACAGGCAGTACCTAGTGATGTGCAGGGGACCATGTGGTGCTAGGAATTAAATTTAGTTTAGTGCATATCAGGATTGAATTAGTTCTGGCCAAGCACCTTATCCCTTATACAAAGCCCTATTTCTTTTTTTGTTTGTTTTGTTTTTTTGGCCACACCTGGTGATGCTCAGGTGTTACTCCTGGCTATGTGCTCAGCAATAGCGCCTGTCTTGGGGGTCCATATGGGATGTCAGGGCATCTAACTGCAGTCCATCCTAAGCTAGTGTGTGCAAGGCAGACAGACGCCTTACTGCTTCGCACCAACGCTCAGGCCCGGGAAGCCCTATTTCTTAAAACAAAGCAAAACTTTGAGAATAGCATCAAATAATGGACATCATAAACCTGGCGTGTGTGTAATTTTTATACATACAAATATATCTCATGAGGAATGTCCAAGGTGGATGGTCTAGGACCAGATAGATAATACTTGTTAAAGTGTTTGCCTTCCACACAGTCACGCAAGGTTCTATCCTTAGCAACATCTATTACCCCTCCGTACTCCCAGGAGTGATCTTTGAGTGCACACTAAACTCCAAGGAGGACTAAACTCCAAGAAGAGACATATATGGCCCCTGCCTCCAACCTAAATCTGAACAACAACAGCAACAACAACAACAAAAAAAACCAAAGGTGGATGCCTGAACTATTCTGTTTTTCTTTTTCTCAGCCTGAAAATCCCATATCTGGAGAAAGAATATATTTGCTCTTTGCCAGAGCAAGTTACTCTTTAAGTTTAACTATAAAAGCTTTTTATAAAAGCTTTTTATAAAAACCCCACGCTTGGTTTATACTCAATACTCCTCTCTCCCTAGGTGATCATATCTAATTTATTGTTTTAAATAGCAACTATTTATTTGCTTATGTTTCTCATATTTATAACTCTAGTTAGAACTTAAAGCTCAAGAATTGGGGCCAGAGAGATAGCATGGAGGTAAGCCGTTTGCCTTTCATGCAGAAGGTCATCGGTTCGAATCCCGGCGTCCCATAGGTCCCCCATGCCTGCCAGGAGCAATTTCTGAGCATGGAGCCAGGAGTAACCCCTGAGCACTGCTGGGTGTGACCCAAAACCACACACACACACACACACACACACACACACACACACACACACACACACAAAAGAATCACATGGAGTTGGGTTAACATCTACCATATTTACTGCTGCATTCCTATTTGTGGTCCTGATTTTTGTTCCCTGTTTTTAAATTCCATTCCTTGGCTGCCTTTTGAGGTTGTAACTGAGCATTTTATTTGATTCCATTTTTCCAGTCTTCGTGTATCAGCTTTACTTCCTCATCCTCATCTCCATCTTCCTTCATTTTCTCCGTCTTTCCTCTTCTCTTTCATCTTTTTCTTCCTCCCACTTTCTCCTCCCACTCTTCCTCTTCATATACCTCCCCTTTTTTCTTTATTTTTTATTTTTTTGGGGGGGGGACCATACTCAGAAATGCTCAGAGCTCACTCCTGGATCTGCGTTCAGGAATCACTTCGAGGAATCATGTGGGGCGCCAGGGATTGAACCCACATTGGACACATATTAGGAAAGCACTTTACCCACTGTACTATACTCTAGCTCACTTCTTCGTTTTTCAGTGCTTTCAATATACATATACAAGAAATTGAGATCCATTGTCTAATAACATAATACCTCTTCATAATATCACTTCATGGGTAGTGTAAGCAACTTTTCAACAACAGAATCAACAGCTCTTCCCTAACATTTTGTCATTTTACTTATCTTTCTATGTACTTATACATATTATGCACATATGTAGTTGATTACATGGTTTGTAGTTTGATGGCTGATAATTTTTAAAAATTCAACCACTATTGGAGTAAATATTTCTTCATTGCTTTCTGGCATTTCCCTCCTATGTGGGTTATATCTTTTATAGTTTTACTATGGCTCTTGTATATTATGTTCTACTTTATTGCCCAGTTTTCTGTTTTTTTTTTAATTTTATTTTTAAATTTTTATTTATTTTGTTTTTGGTATTTAGGCCACACCCAGTGGCAGTCAGGGGTTACTCCTGACTCTGTGCTCCAAAATTACTCCTGACATGCATGGAAGACCATATAGAGGTCTGGGGATCAAACCCAGGCCTGTCACATGCAAGGCAAATGTACTACCCTCTGTGCATCACTCTGGCCCTTATTTTCTTTAATTTGAAATTTGGAAGTCTACATAGGCTCCCTTTACATTCAAAGGTTCTCTTCACAGCCATACTTAGTCTATTAATGAGTCCCCCTCAGACATTCATTTGCTGGTAGTGTTTTAAATCACCAATATTTTTTTTGGTTCCTTTTTAGAATTTCCATATCTTTGAATGACCTTGCTTATGTGCTCTTGCTTGTCATCTGCTTTATTCATCATAACTCGTGGCATTTTAATCACAGCTGCTTCAACATTCTCCATCTGATCATTCCAGCATTGCTGCCATATCAGACTGGTTCAGATGCTGTGTCTCTTCAAACTGTTCCTTTCATTTTAGGGAACTTTGTATTTTTTCCTTGATAACTGGACCTAGTATATTTACTGAACAAAAGGAGCTGCGGCAAATTGATGTAAAATATGGGGCTTCCTGACTCTGGTTCTTCACCAGTGCTTTTACCCTTCCTGCTTCGAGGTGAGACAGGATGACTAGCTTGGACTGGAGGTGGGGCATTTCCCTTCTCCAGGTTGGTTAGGCTCTGACAAAACACCCGCTGTTTAAATAGTTTGTCTTGGAAACCAGTCTGTTAAGAACAAAACCTTCTGGTGCATTTCAAAAATGACTTATTTCATTTCCTCTGCTGGAAGCACAAAGGAAATTTTGTTTAATATTCTCTTTAAGACTTTGGTAGGCAAAACTCAAACAAAAAGTCGGGTCATCCTGGATATTTTTATTTGTTTATTTAAAAAATTATTTTAGACACCACGATTGACAATGTTGATAATGGCAAGGATTTTCTTATAATTTTTTGGGGGGGTTTCATAACCAGTGGTGCTCAGGACTTACTTCTGGCTCTGTGCTCAGGAAACATTACTGGTAGGGCTTAGGAGACCAGATGGGATACCGGGGGTCAAATCCAATTGGCCATGTGCAAGACTAGTGCCCATCTTGCTGTACTATCACTCTGGTCCCTTACTTGGTATTTTTAACTCTTAGACTTGTCTACGTTGAGCTTCCAGAAAGCCATCTATGATATCTAGTCCTCCTAATATTTTTATTATGGTGTAATAAATTTATAAAATAAAATATCATATAATATATTTATTATAAAAGTATATTTATGGGGTTGGTATAAAAAATCACTACACCAAAGCACATCCAAGGTGCCCATGGCCATTGTTATCATAGAAAATTCTGTTCATGGGTTTCTTCTCTGTTAAGCTGATATTCTCTATCTCTCCAACTTGGAGGTTTGTTTTGTAACTTTACTTTTTTGATTGATCCAAGAAGAATTGATTTTTAGTTTGTTCAATTTACTTCATTACTTGGAGGGGCAATGTAAGGCTCCTTTAGACTAGAAATAGAACTCTAAAGTCATGTATGCAACTGCCTAACCCCACTCCAACCCCATTTTCTAAGCACAGCAAGTCTCATGAGTGCTGTCACCAATGCAGTTAAGCAGTTGAACCCACCTGTTTCTTGCTCTTTCTGACCCCATAAAGGGCACAGTCCAACATTATGCCTTCCCTAAGTGACTTCAGTAGCTTTCACAGTCACCAGATGGCTGTTCTAAGTTTCAACTCTAGCATCACTTCCAGCTCTGCATTTTGATTTTTAGAATTTTATTTTTGTTTTTTATAGAGGGGCCCAATGGTGCTCAGGAATTACTCTTGACTCTGCTCTCAGGAATCACTCCTGGTGGTCTCTGGGGACCATATAGGATATCAGACATTGAACCTAGCTTGATTTCATGCAAGGCA